>NC_079498.1:22115985-22416623 GCF_030052815.1 Hevea brasiliensis | reverse complement strand
GATGACAGGAAATTAAAATGCTAGAAATTAAAATTAACGTGGATCGAGGAACCAGAGGTTGATGACAAAAAATCAAAGTGCTAAAAATTAAAATCAACTTGGATCAAGGAACCAGAGGTTGATGACAGGAAATTAAAATACTGAAAATTAAAATCAACTTGGATCAAGGAACTAGAGGTTGATGACTAGAAATCAAAGTGCTGGAAATTAAAATCAACTTGGATCAAGGAACCAGAGGTTGATGGCAGGAAATCAAAGTGCTGAAAATTAAAATCAACTTGGATCAAGGAACCAAAGGTTGATGGCAGGAAATTAAAATGCTGAAAATTAAAAGCAACTTGGAGCAAGAAACTAGAGGTTGATGGCTAGAAATCAAAGTGCTGGAAATTAAAATCAACTTGGATCAAGGAACCAAAGGTTGATGACAGGAAATTAAAATTCTGGAAATTAAAATCAACTTGGATCGAGAACCAAAGGTTGATGACAGAAAATTAAAAATGTCCTTACAAAGTAGACCTTACAAAAGATGTTCCTCCAGTCAAAGTGTACTCAACAAAGTTTCGAAGATAGATAATTAATGGAGAGAGTCAGAACGAGTCCCAAGGCTTGGTTTACAACTTCCTCTTTTTACTCACTTCTTCAGGGTGTCCCTCTAGGTTTTGGCTCCTTACTTATTCTGCAGAAAGGGCCCTTGCGGGTTTTTGCTCTTCTTTACACATCTTGCTAGGAGCCTCCTTTCGAGTTTTCACTCCTATATTTTTTTTTTTAATCTCCCGGCCATCGTTCGTCCCCTGCAAATCTCATAGCATAGTACATGAAGTTATCAATATTCAAATCCTGATCTTATAATAAAGTTTTAACGATTTAATAGCACATAAATGAAGGGTAGATAAGAAAAATAGAGTGAAGGAGCAATTTTATTATGGCTTGAGAACAAAGGTACTGTTTCAAAGGAAACGGGTACAAGGATAAATCTCACAAATTCCTTGTAGCTAACTTTGAACTCACTTAACTGCCCTTATTTCAAGTAATCTTTTAACGAACGTTCGTGCTGTAGTGACTTATTTCCTTTCCTGGTCTCGTGGTCCCTTCCTTATTTTTCCATTTTCTGGTTCTAGGGGCGCCCTTTTGGGTTTTCACCCCTAGATTTTTATTTTTTATTTTTATCATTTTTTTCGCTCGCTTTTTCAGGATGCCTTTCAGGTTTTCACCCTTTGCTCATTTTGCAGAAAGCGCCCTTGGTGGTTTTCGCCCTCTTTCGAATGTTTTGCTAGGAGCTCCCTTTCGGGTTTTCACCCCCACATTTTTTTTTAGGCATAATACCTTTTGACAGCATCTGCATTCACGGGTCTTGGGAATTCTTTGCTGTCTATATGAGTCAAGATCAGCGCACTGCCAGAAAATGCCTTTTTAACCACATAGGATCCCTCATAAGTTGGCGACCATTTTCCCCTGGAATCATTTTGATTTGGGAGGATCTTTTTCAAAACCAGATCTCCCGATTAGAATTCACGTGGGCGAACACCTTTATTAAATGCCCTAGCCATTCTCCTTTGGTACAATTGCCTATGACATGCTGCTATTAGTCTTTTCTCATCTAGTAAATTTAGTTGGTCCAACCTTGATTGAATCCATTCTGACTCATCAATTCCCGACTCTTTCAGAATTCTCAGGGAGGGAATTTCCACTTCTATAGGTAAAATAGCCTCCATTCCATAAACCAATGAGTATGAGGTTGCCCCAGTCGATGTCCTTACGGAGGTCCATTAAGCATGAAGGGCAAAGGGAAGCATATCATGCTAATCTCTATAAGTGATGGTCATTTTCCTTATTATCCTCTTGACGTTTTTATTAGCGGCTTCCACCGCTCCGTTCATCTGAGGACAGTATGGTGAAGAATTGAGATGCTGGATTTTGTACTGATCACATAAATTTCGGATCTTTGGACCGTTCAAATTCTTAGCATTATCTATGATAATTTCGCTGGGGAGGCTGTATCGGCAGATGACATTATTCTTGAGAAATTTGAGGAATGTGTTCTACGTGATATGTGCATATGACGTTGCCTCAACCCATTTAGAAAAGTAGTCAATAGCCACCAAGATGAATCTGTGCCCATTGAATGCCTTGGGATTAATAGGACCAATCACATCGATGCCCCACATTGTGAAAGGCCAAGGTGAGATAAGATTAAACAACTAATGAGGTGGGACATTTATCGGATCAGCATAGATTTGACACTTATGACACTTTCGAAAGTACTCGATGTAGTCTTTTTCCAAAGTGGTTCAGAAGTATCCCGTCTCATGATTTGCTTGGCCATCATATGCCCATTAGCGTGAGTTGTGCAATTCCCCTCATGAGTCTCAAAAAGGATCCTCCTTGCTTCTTTTGCATCCACGCATCTCAATAATTTGCCATTGGAGCTCCTTTTGTACAAAATTTCACCACTGGGGAAGTATTTCAATGCTAATCTCCTGATTATTCTTCTCTCATTTCTGCTTGCCCCGAGAGGATATTCCCTGGTTTTGATGTAGACCTGGATATCATGATACTAGGGTTTGCCATCAGTTTCTTCTTCGATCATGAAGCAGTATGCCGGCTCACTCCTTGCTTTGATTTGTAACTCCTGTGTTATTTGCCCCTCTTCCATCTGAGTCATGACAGCTAGAGTGGCTAAGGCATCGGCGAACTGGTTCTTATCATGGTTGAGGTGGGTGAAGGAAATCTCTTTGAATTTCTTGATCAATTCCAAGAGGTACTTTTGATATGGGATCAGTTTTGGGTCTTTAGTTTGCCATTCCCCTTTGACCTGATAAATGATCAAGGCCGAATCTCTGTACACCTCCAACTTTCTAACCTTCATTTCGATGGCAGCTTGTAAACCCATCACACAGGCTTCATACTTCGCAACATTGTTGGTGCAGTCGAACCTTAACTTGATGGCTATTGGGAAGTGTTTTCCATCAGGGGATATCAAAACTGCCCTAATCCCATTACCGGACAAGTTAACTGCTCCATCGAAATACATTTCCCATACATCAGTCGATTCTTTATCCTCACTGCTGACCTCATTAACATACTCATCAGGGAATTCGAAATCCAAGGGTTCATAATCTTGGATCGGGTTCTCTGCTAGGAGATCAGCAATAACGCTCCCCTTTACTACCTTTCTTGTCATGTAGACAATGTCATATTGAGAGAGTATGACCTGCCATTTTGCTATCCTCCCAGGCACGAACGGGCTTTCAAATACATATTTGATCGGGTCCATTCTGGAAATCAGCCATGTTTTGTGATTCAACATGTAATGCTTGAGTCGATTTGCCGTCCACACCAAAGCGCAACAGGTTTTCTCTAGGAATGAGTATCTCGACTTGCAATCATTGAATTTCTTGCTTAAATAGTAAATGGCTCTTTCTTTTCATCCTGTGTCATCGTGCTACCCCAGAACGCACCCCATTGAACTCTACTGAACTGCCATGTACAAAATCAGCGGCCTTCCCATCACTGGAGGAACCAATATTGGCGGGTTTGACAAATACTGTTTAATCTTTTCAAAAGCCTCTTGACAAACTTGATCCCACCGAGCAGTGTTATTCTTCCTGAGTAGCTTAAAAATGGGTTCAGCTTTAGTAGTGAGATTGGAAATGAATCTCGAGATATAGTTCAGTTTTCCCAGGAAACTTTGCACTTCCCTTTCTGTCTTTGGGGATGGCATTTCTTGAATGGCTCGAACTTTGTTTGGATCCACTTTTATTCCCTATTCACTTACTATGAATCTCAATAGCTTACCAGATCTAGCCCCAATCACACACTTAGCTGGGTTCAGTTTCAGTTAGTACTTCCTGAGCCTTTCGAATACCTTTCTCAACACTTGTACATGACTTTCTCCCTCTCTAGACTTGATAATCATGTCATCCACATACACCTCCACTTCCTTGTTTATAATGTCATAGAATAATGTAACCATAGCGTGTTGATAGGTAGCTCCAGCATTCTTTAATCCAAATGGCATGACCCGATAACAAAATACCCCCCACTGAGTGATAAAAGCAGTCTTATCTTTGTCTTCTTCATCCATGGGCATTTGGTTATACCCGGATGCCTTATCAATGTATGAACATCTACCCAATCCTGCAGCGTTATCTACCAGCACATCTATGTGAGGGAGAGGGAAATCATCCTTCAAGCTCGCCTTGTTGAGATCCCTATAATCAACACACACCCTGACTCTTCCGTCCTTCTTCATTACTGGGACAATGTTAGCTATCCACTGAGGGTATTTAACCACTTCCAGGAATCCAGCATCATACTACTTTTTGACCTCATCCATAACTTTGAGTAGTGTGTCGGGATTCATTCTTCTCAACTTCTGCTTCACTGGAGTTGTCCCAGGAATCAGAGGGATCTTGTGAGTTACTATTTGAGGATCCAATCCAGGCATATCATCATAGCTCCATGAGAATATATCCAGGAATTCTTTGAGCAAGCTGACCATACTCTCTAACTCTCCACTTTCCACAACCTTAAGTTCCCTTTTCATTTCTTCAGTGCCTAGATTTATGGTGTGTGTTTCATCCCTGCAAGGCACTAGGGAAGGCTCATCTTTTTCACCCCTTTCTCCTATAAGTTCTTCTTCAGAATCACTTGAAGTAATGGCAGTTACGGGAGTTTCACAATTAACATAAGGAACTTCTAAGTCAATTGAATTATTAGACGCGAATTGGTCAATAGTCCTGAGGAAATAAAAGTGGAGTATATTAAAAGAATGGATTTTAAAGGAAAAGAGAATTGGATGCAAAACGTGCTATTAATTCATTAATCTATTTATCATAAAAAAGGGTCCATTTACAGCATTACACTTGTCACCATGGACAAAATGATCAAGTGTTGATAACAAAATGTACTTCACTCGAGATTGAGCACAGGAATGTCTTCTGCTTCCCAATTATCCAATTTTCGCCCCTCAGCAATTGGTGAGTTCAGTACCTCAGACAGGGAGTCCAGCTATATGACATCAATGGATGGTTATTCAGGAGATTCTTCACTTTCTTCTGGATTCTCGATGACCGGTTTGGTGAAGACATCCATGATTTTTGGGACAACTTTCATTTTTACAGCATTTCGGTCAAACCGTTGATCCCAGAGCATGTTCCTCATTCAGAATCTCCATCCATGAGAGCATCTTCCTCATATCCCAGTCCGAAGTGGCCGATCTTCTGAATAGCCGGTGCGGGTTCAACAATTCCTTGTAACGCAGCAACCAATCCCTTGCCCTTCTCATAGTCACTTTTGAACATTACCTTTGCAACCATAGCTGTAGCCCTTTCATCTCTCGGGGGAGTTCCTTGTAGCTCGAGTGCTTGGAAGGAGCTTTCCAAGGACCTTTTAATTGTTTTCACATAGGGAACCGATTAAGGCTTAGTGACTAGCATGGCTTCTTCCCCTCTCACTGTGATGATTTTTTCGCCCATAATGTACTTGATCCTTTGGTGCAAAGTTAAAGGCATCGCATTTGCCGAATGCATCCAGGGTCTCCCCAATAGCATGGTGTAAGTAGGCTCGATGTCCATCATTTGGAAAGTGACGTTGAAGGTGCATGCCCCAATCTATAGTGGCCAATCGATGTCCGCACCTCTCTTTTAGTACCATCAAAGGCTCTTACCACTATGGCACTTTGGCAGATGGCTGAAGGATCAACGAGTAGTCTTGCCAAGGTGGCATTAGGCAAGACATTGAGGGCCAATCCGTTGTCTATCAAGACTTTGGCAACTATGCACCCTTTGCATTTAACCGTCACATGTAGGGCTTTGGTGTGCTTCAAGCCAGCCGGATCTATCTCATCTTCCGAGAAAGTAACAAAACTGGATGCCTGAATTTGCCCAACTATTTTCTCAAATTGCCTCGGTGTGATATCAGGGTTCACAAAGGCCTGGTCCAGAATCTTTTGCAAGGCTTGGCGATGCACTTCCGAGCTTAAGATTAGCGACAGTAATGAAATCCGAGCAGGCGTCTTTCTCAGTTGCTCAATGATGTCATACTCACTCTGCTTCATTATTTGTAGTAGCAATTCTTCCTCTTCTTTTTATTCAGTAGGCTCCTCTTTCTCAACCCTCACAGCCTTCTCCTCTGTCCTTTCTTGTGGCTCTCCCATTTTTACTTTCCCCTTCTTCTTTTCAGCCTCATTATTCCCATAACATCTCCCACTTCTGGTTATAAATTCTACTTCTTGATCTGGTGGAGAGGAGTTGCTGGTTGGGTTTGGTTAGGGAGAAGTATCGTTGGAGGGTCCAGTGTAGGTCATTTCAAAATGCTCGTGAGGAGCAAAGCATGGTTTGGGAGGAGTGATGGGTTGAGCGTGGGTATGGTTGAGGCTAGGAGTTGAAGTGCTGCTGGATGCCTCCTGAGTAAAGACTTAGAGATTATAGTTCCAAGGCACTACATGGGTGTTTGTGACTGGGAGTTGAGGAGGGGTTCGGGTGACTATTATTGGTGGTGTTTGTGTGTTGGGAGCAGAGAAGATTAATCTTGGATTAGGGGTGGAGACATCTCGGTCGAACCTGGCTGTATTTACTTCACCCTCCATCTTTGATCTCCGTTGACATCTCAAAACTTTGAGGGACAACACTCTCCGAACTTCTTGCCGGAATCCCTCACAATTGCGTAGCTCATAATCAGCTGCTCCTCCATGGTAGGGGCATCCCGTATCACTTTCTGACCCCGATGTCTGAGGGCAGAGGTAACCCTCTCTTACTGCCTTTGCAAAAATCCTCTCGAAATGAGGAATTAGCTGATCTACCTCCATAATTGACCTTTCATCTGAAGGCTCTATCATATTTACACCATTGCCTATTCCATGATTGGGCAATAGGTTTGAAGTGACATTGGGAAGAGAGCCATTTCCTTTAATCTTTAGCCACCCATTTCTGATGAGGGCACGTACTCTTCCCCTGAGAGCTCCACAATTGTCAGTTGAGTGCCCGAGTGCCCTGCTATGATATTCACATTGGGCACTAGCGTCATACCACCTAGGATATGGTGGCTGAATCGAGTCTAGGGGGATAGGAGGTTGAAAAGTGAAAGAGGTTAAAGCTTGATGGGAATCAACCATTATAGGGAGTGGGGGAGGTAGTGGCAAATTTGGTTCTGATGCCGGTCTATTTTGGGATATCTCCTTTATCAGTTTCATGAGCTCTGAGACTTGGTCTCTCAATTCGGAAACTTGTCCCTATAGGTTTTGGACTTATTCCAAATCTTCCATTATCTTCTTTGTTCGAGACCTTGTTAAGTACATTCATTTTGGTTGAACTGCTTGCTTGGTCAGGCTTGCTTTGCTTGGAGCAATATTGATTTCCTGTGGGAAATAATTTTAAATCAGTTTGAAATTCTATTAGAGTTAGGGATCCTAACTGGACAAAGGATACGGTGGCCTATAACCTCCAAAAATGGAGTCCGCAGAAAGATAATTGTGTCAACTTTATCATGGCATCGCTCGATAGTCCGACGGTGAATGACTGGATTGAATGCGTGTCTATGATACTTGTCCATATGGCACATTCATCTTTTCATACAACCCTAGCGAGGATAGTTCCTATGGGAGTTATACTATTCATTCATATTTAGCTAAACAATGGTCCAAAGTGATTCATTAATCAAACAGTTCATACATAGCATTCTTTACAATTACCTAGGCTCAAGGAGACTCTTTAAAATACAATGACATTTTTTTGAGATACTCATAGAGTCTTTCTTCTTGTCTGGCGAGGTTGAATGTCCTCAAGGCATATTCAGATTCTGGCATGAGCTCTTGTTTCCCTTGGGCTATCATTCTTTCTAGCTAGTCAACATTTTCTCTCAGCTCTTGATGAAGGGTTGCTTGCCTTTCTTTTTCTTTTCTTTCTTTAGCACACTCTTTCAAAATATCATTGATAAGTTGTGCCTGCTCCTTTAGTTCAAGCTTCTTCTTTTTTCTTTCTTATTTATACTCCTCCATGAGTATCTCCTGGTATTCCATTTTCTCTTGCAACTTTCCATTCCGAACTCCTGCCTCTCTTATTGCACCTTGGAGGGAGATCTTTTCTTTTTCACACCGTGTTTCTTGTTCCTCAAATTTCACCTTTTCTATAGTCATTTCTTCCTTGAGCCTTTTCACCTCCTTTTTCAGGATTTCCTATCGATCTTTGAACTGCCTTATCCGTTCTTGTAGTCGCTGGTTCTTGGCATTCGAACTCTGTAGAGAGCTGACCAACTTGACATTAACTTCTTTTGAAAGCACTTCCCGATGGGGTGTGTTGCACTTTGGTTTGGCAGGTTCGAAAATTGGGTATCCCTGATCTCTGCTTGCCCTCCATCTGAGGTAATCTTCCATGGTACTTAGCCCTTTAGGTGACCGTTCAATCATGGTAACCTTTTCCCAGGACTTGCGAAATGATTTCAGTTCTTCCTCTTTGCCGGGTTCATGAAAGAAATGAGCTTGATGAAGTACTTCAACATTGGGTGCAAGCTGGGTTGAACCGAATTGCCTTATTACCAAAGCTGGGATGTAACTTGTATATCCGGTCAATCCGATCAAAGGTACCAAATGATTGTCCCCTGTACTGGACAAAATAGGCTGACCCACAGACCATAACTTCCTCCAGTAGTAGTTGTGACTGTTGAAGCTTAGAATCTGCTCTTGCCATTGCAGTTCATTCTTTGGACTTATTGTCAATCTAGTCATTTTTTCAATGAGCGGCTGGTTGGGATACCAAGTTAATCCCTTAGTTTCCAAAGGACATATGTGGCTGAGGATCCAAAGATGTAGCAATTGGAAATAGCACTTGATGGTTCCCTTACCTTGTTGTCGGCAATAGGTTAGGGTCAAAAGGGTCTCTGCAAGGATTGTAGGTATTGGATTAACGTTTTGCTTCTTTACTACCCAAAACATCTCTGTGACACTGTGAGTTATGACTCTCAAAGGTCTGGGAAATAAGATCAGGCCGTAAATCCCCAAAGTTAGTGTCAACGAAACCTGTTCCCATTGCCTGTTTTGAATGTACAGATCCAAATATGTCTTGATGTAAGTCCAATACCACCCATGTGTGCTTCCCTTGATGGTTTCTTTTGCTTTTGCTTCCTCTACAGGAATTCCAAGCATATGCGCGAACCATTTCCAAGTTTGTCTATGCTCAAGGTGTAGGTAGATCCGATTCTGCACCACATAAGGGATTTCTAGCAGCGCTTGATATTCTTCTATAGTGGGAGTTGTATCTATGTTGTTGAAGGAGAACACCCCATACTTGGGATTCCAAGTTGATAGCATGGCCTTTAATGCCGGAACTTGTATTCTAACCTGTATCAAGGTTACAATCCTTCCATACTTTTCCTCAAACTTTGCCTTGACATGATCGGGAAGTGATTTCTAACTGCTGGATAGATCCTCAAGACCGGTCGTTCTAACCTCAAACTTGCTTGGATCGAATGGAGATAATGGGCCGATATCTGCCCCTATGTCATCAATCTATGGGGATTCTGAACTATGAAGTTGTTCGGACCATTGTCTAGCATTCCTTTCTTGCCTTGGAACTCCTTCTGTTGACTGACTCGAGGATGCCATATTAAAGTTTCTGTTTTACCCTTTGTAGATTCCAATTCACAACTTCTGTGGAGAAAATTTGTTAGCAGAATAAATTCAGGTAATTTTGAATTATACTGCTGGTGTGGTAATATCCATACACCTATAAAAGTAGGAAGGTGTTTAGATCATTCTAACAGTATGATTCAAAATTACCCTTTATAAAAAAAATTTAAAAATACAAACAGAGAAAGGTAAAAGCAAGTATGTCCCTTTTGTCCTAAAATAGGGAGAGCCCTAGTACCGGGTAAGTCCTATCTAATTGAATAGTTTTATCTTATAAGGTAGTTCGCTACGGCTTTGAGCTACTGTGATAGTTTAGCTCAAGGTCTAATTTTCTAAAAGCCACAGGTTCCCAAATTGTCCCTACTGTAAACAGTAGAGCCCCATTCCACCACCACGATACTAACAGGAAAATTCCACGAGTATCACAGTAGATGGAATAAGTTTCAATCTGAGCATAAGCCTTCACGGATACTAACGGGGTAAAACCCATGGGTACTGCTACATGACTCCCTCCTATTTCCTAAAAGGGTAAGAAAGTCTGGGTATAGGGCTGAAGTGTGTGAGGACATTATGTAAGTGATCAGTGTGTGAAGGGACATATTTACCTCTTCCCTGTACGGAGGGAGTTTTAGATGGAAATTACTGTGGGAAATAAGAAAACCAAAGTAAGCAAAATGATTAGAAAGAATAATAATAATTAATATATCAAGACTTTCAAATTTTGCAAGTTAAACCCCCTAATTACAGTTTTAATTTATATGAGCATAAAATTAAATCTATTTTTGGACCTCTAAACTAGGGTTAAAAACAAATCCCCAGTGGAGTCACCAAGCTGTCGTAAGGGTTTTTGTGGTCACCTGGACGAGTTCTCACCGAAGTGGGAAAAGTGAGGAGTCGCCATTTTAATTTTGAGAGAAATTAAAAAAAAAAACCATTTGTAAAGGTAAATTAAAAAGAAACCACTTCGAAAATAGAGATTCTAGGTTTGGGGTCCGTATACAGGTGGGGAAGGTATTAGGCATCCCATCTCGTCCCTCAATGAGGGTAAGCAGATTTAACTTTATGCTCTTCATAAATTATATTTGGTAATTGTGGGGGGGGGGGGTGTTGGAGTGACGATGTTAGTCCTTCGTATGGATAAAAGGAATATTTGATATTTCACTATTCAGGACTGCCCAAGAACACTAGTACTTGAGATGACCCTTAGTGAGTAGGAGTCGTGTAGCGGACTTTTATTTAGGGATTTGTATATTGAAGTTGTGATATTTTAATTTTTATTTTAGTTAAGAGAATCCGGGTAAGAAATTTCTCCCGATCCTTTGATGTATTTTGTTAAGAGTTTGAGCGGGAGATTTCGGATAAGAACTCTCCTTCGATCTTCACATATTTTATTAAGATTTTTGATTGAGAATCGAGCAAGAACTCTCCCCCGTTCTCTTAAAGTATTCTGTTTAAAGTTTGAGTGAAGGATCTCAGATAAGAACTCTCCTCTGATCTCCACATATTTTATTAAAATTTTGGTTGAGAATCGAGTAAGAACTCTCTTTCGATCTCTTAAAGTATTCTACTTAAAGTTTGAGTGAAGGATCAAGGATAAGAACTCTCCTCCGTTCTCCACATATTTTACTAAGATTTTGGATGAGAATCGAGTAAGAACTCTCCCCCGATCTCTTAAAGTATTCGGTTTAAAGTTTTAAGTGAAGGATCTCAGATAAGAACTCTCCTCCGATCTCCACATATTTTATTAAGATTTTGGTTGAGAACCGGGTAAGAACTCTCCCCCGACCTCTTAATATATTATGGTTTTTTTTTATAAATTAAACCGAGCTCGGGTAAGGTCTCTCCCCCGAACTCTTAATGTGTTATGGAATTGCATTTTATAAGAACTATGAACTAAAGATTCTAGTGAACGAGGGTGCAAGAAACCCCTGCCAAGCTTTTCCTGACCCACTGAGCCTTATAACTAGAGAGTGGATGCAAGACTGAACTTCTCACCGATCTCCTATGTGATTGCCTTATCAGAATTCTTTGATTGGCGATATCCGATCTCTTTTAATCACTAGTCGGGGATCCGATCCTATCTCGATTCTCGCTTTATTATGTTATCACCTGAGCTCGTTTTGTAGCCCGACCTCATAACTTATTTGTTTGACCTACTATTCGACCTTTTGTTACACCTATCCTTTTGTCATTTTTATTTGATTGAAAACTCTCATATCGAAATACTTCTGCCTACGTCCTTTTGAGTATTTACAAGTTGCCTGTGAATTGAACGTCTACTCTTAAAGGAAATAAAAACTAAATGAAATTTGCAAATGAAATAAACGAAGACACAGGAAATAACTATTGGCCTGGACAATTTATTTTGAGATTTTAGTGCAACTAGATATAGAAGAAATTTCAAAAGAAAGCTGGAGAAAATAAACCAGGGTATCGACAAAATAATAGTTTAGACATTTACCTGTGGGAAGTTGAGGAAATGGCTGGAATGACTCCGGAATCCACAAACCTTGCAGAGGTGAAAGCTGACAACCAAAAGACTAGTACTTACTCAAAGTAACGGGAACCAAGTTGGAATAAAGCTGAGCTTGGAGAGTAATGTACTGATATTAAGGTAGTGAGGATGAAACTGAATGAAAATGGTCTTACAGAGTAATGAATAGGCACTGAAAATGAAAATTTCAGGGTTCAGAACTCCTTTGATGAAGATACTTAAGAAAATTGGTTTCTGAAGTTTCTCAACACTACGAAAGCTCAGAATGGCAAAGTAGCAAGACTGAATCAAATTTTAGAGTCTTTCCACTATAATCACCACCACCTTTTTTTTTTGTCCGTCCCCTCTACAATATTGCATACAGGTATTTATAGGGAACGGGTGCTATAATGAAGGTCAGGATCTCACCAAGGGAGACGGAGGGTTCAGATTCAAAAGGACATAATCTGATGTCTGGGAATTAAAGAGAATCAAGATGGAGGGCTAGGATCCAGTTCAGAATATCCATCCTTTCTTCTTTTAATCCAACGGCTCAGGGTCTTGCCTTACAAGAAGGATCCGAAGGCTGGAAATAAAAGTCACCGAACCTATCGTTTGCTTTTTGATCCAAGGGCTCTGGATCCATCCTTACGATTATGATCAATGGTGGAGATCGAGATGTACAGGACTGCCATAACTATTTTGGCGTCTGTCAGCTAGGTGGGCATTTCTGCAGATGAGGCGTGTGGTGAGGATCTGATCGCATCTGCAATGCTTTAACTAACTCGGCTCTGATGATGAAGAGAGTTGATTGAAAGTTATTTAATCTTTCTGTGCTTTTCGATCTTTATTTCTTCCGATCTCCCTATTATGACCCTCTCCTTTTCCGATCTCTCTCGTATCGGGTCCCCCCTCATTTCCTGATCTCTCCCATTCTAGATTTTTCCTTTTTATCTAACTTGTCTTGGTCAAAGTAATTAATTCCTCAGTTACCAATGCATCCACTTTGTTTTCTGTATGCAATAAATGCCTAGGCCCTATATATATGCACCTACGGGAAATCCCCTTCACACTTCAATTTTCCTCCTCCAGTTTTTTTTCAATGCTCCATTTCTCCAATTCTAGCTTCTCAGGTAACAATTCTGATTATGTTGGCTACTTTTGATCTTTTTCTGACTGTTTCCTTCACCCTTCACCTGAAAATTTATGACCCCGGTGATCAAAAAACCATAAGGACATCATCTGATGACAGTGAGGGAACCAGACTAATTTACCAATCAAGATCGAAAGTGACGATCGTACCGATCTCGAATTGGTCTACCGATATAATCGGTGGACCGATTTTGGGCAAGAGGACTGCTAATTTCAATCTTAATGTCGATGACCGCCTCTTGAAGTTCATTTGGCCCCCAACCACATTGGGCGTCCCGACTGCAGCTCGGTTCTGGTCGATGACATCGGTAATGACTCCGCTCACTTCCATGAGAGTCATAGTCACCCTATCTGAGCTGCACATCTATCTAACACTTGTGGCGAGTTTTCTAATCAAACACATCTTTTGATTCAGCCACAAGACTAGGCTTTGACATAGGCCATTATCCAGAGTAGTCCTAAACTAGGTAAAATGTAGTGCTGATCTTTAGATATCGCCCAAATGATGTAATCCGGTCATTAAAAATTCCCCCAATGATGTAATCCGATCTCTTGAGATCACCTAAATGATGTCATCCGATCTTTTGGAAATGAAACAAAATTTTATTTAAAGGTTTTTATTTTATTATTGCATTAGTTATTTTTCGATCTCTGATATGCATGTCCGATCTGATCCCTAAACGAATCGCCATTAGCCAATCCGTGGTTTTGGAAGTTTGTTCAATCCAAAGACCTCGGCTACCCAATCTCATTTATTCCATTTTTATTATGTTTTCTAGAACCTTCTTGCGATGTGTCAAGGAGGCGTGCCGGTTCCGCTAACCGATGCGTCGCTTGGGACTTCGCGAGCATTTAATGCTCATATGGGTATAAATAGGGGAGAAGCGCATCAGTCATTTCCTTATGTTATTTTCAGAACTTCTCTAGCAATCCAGCGTTTTCTCTCGTTTTTCAAGTTTTTCAGGCACCAATCACATTCCGGTAAGGATTTTGATTTGTTTCTTGGTTAATTTCTTTTGTTTTCCTGAAAATGAGCAATGCCAAGGGTCAGAGAGTTGCGAGCCCACCTTTCGTCCATATTTTGTGGACCTCAAAAAAAGTTAATGCGACAGGGCCAAGCGGACTCCCAGTCTGATCATTGTTTCGACATCGTCCTTTGCCGAGGTAGGCGAGCATCTTCTAGAAGAGAAAACCTGCCAATCGATGAATTGCCTTCAATCATGAGAGAGACCAATCTTCAATGTATAAGCCAAGAGTACAATCTGCGGATCGACTCTTTTGAGCTGATCAAGTGCCATGGCAACCTTTGAGCCAATCATTTCTTTGATGAAGGCGATCTCCTCATAGTATATGAAGAACAGCTGAAGGTCGGACTTCGTTTTCCTTTGGACGAGTTTTACAAGGCCGTCCTAATGTTCCACCACGTCTCGGTAGCTCAAGTGCATCCGAACTTCTGACGAACTTTAATAGCTTTTCGGGGCCTCTTCTGAGCTAAGGGACTGGAACCCACGGCTAAAGTCTTTGCCGAGCTACATAGGCTTGCCCGAAGGAAGGATGATGAGTTTTGGTTCTTTCAGGCTAAGTCGAACTACTCACTCTTTACCGATCTCCCTTCTTCATTGAAAAATTGGAAGGACCATTTTTTTATATTGAGGAGCAAGATTTCGAATGGCTTTGAGGGTATCCCACAGAGTTTGGCAACACCTGGTTCTCCGATTCTAAAGAAGATCACCTTAAATAAGGACGAAGATGCCATGGTGAGAGTGTTAAAATCTCAGGTGTCCACCCAGAAATTTTCTTGCTTAGAAGCGGTTATGGCTGAACTGAAGTATTGGATGATGCGACTGATCACCAACGAAGACTATGAGCTTCAGTTCTCTGACCTTAGCCCTAGTATAATCCATATCTCTGGCCTCTGAATCATGGCGAACTCACTGACTTCTCCTATGTGCAGGTATGGCAGGTAGCAATACTTCTAAGGAGAGCCACAAGTGAAAGAGGAAGGTCTCTCGAAAGGTGCGGTCGATGAAGGAGGCCACCATTACTGCTGCTCAGACTCCTCAGCGTGAATTGGTAGAGGTGCCAACCTCTCCTCCCCAACCTCAGGAGCAGGCGATCCCAAAAGTAGAGGTCGTCGTTCTTCCTCCTCAGCAAATCAAACTTCCACCTCCCCCGCCTCCTCCGATCTCTTCCAATATGGAAGGGGAGTCTTCTGGTCCTACTGTCAGGATGCTTTCTCGGGGCGTTCAAGTCCTGATCCAATCACTAGAAAGGAATCGTTCAACCCAAGGGAACCCCGGGTTAGCCAAAATCATGGGCGCCTCTATCTGCTTCCAAGAAGATCAGAAAAGATTGGCAGAGGAGAGCATTGACGATATTCTAACTCAGGCAATGAACTTGGGCTTAGAGGCTATTGCCAATCAATACGTGATCCGAGAGAAAGCCCACGCCTTATGGAGGGAGATTCTTAAGGCGGTCTAGGATGACTCAGCTGCACAAGCTCAACTCTCCTCTGCTAATGACTACATCGCCAGAATGGAAGATCGGATGAAGCATTACAAAGAGAGGATAGCGGAGGTGGAGCGAGAACTTGAAGACTCCCGGGCTGGTCAATCTGCCGATCTCGCTCATTTAGATAAGGAACTTTGGGCAAAGGAGGAGGAGCTCCTAGCGAAGGATGAGGAGCTCCGAGCTAAGGATGAGGAGCTCTAGGCCAAGGAAGAAGAAAGCACAACAAAAGAGGCTGAGGCATATGTGAATGCCCATAATGATCTCCTGGCTGAGCTGAGGAAGCGTTATCCCGAGGAGGACTTCTCATGGATGAACCAGCTCATTCTAGAGGCCGAAGAGGAAAGCGACGAGGAGCCGGAGAGAGAGAGAGAGAGAGAGAGAGAGAGAGAGAGAGAGAGAGAATCAAAGAGCGGATGATGTACCTAGGGAGCAGGCTGGGGGTGATCCACCTGCTGAATGACTTATATATGTTTTACTCTAAAATGAATAGAAATCCCTTTATGTTCAATTTCTTTGATGAGATCGGAAAGCGTCCAATTTGTTTGAGTACTTAATTGATTGAACATATTTGAACATTAAACTTGAAAGCAATCATTAATCAGAGCATAAGAGATCAGAAAAAAATTATGCGCGAACATGAGATTGGACTAAGCCATGACCAAACACCGGGTAAAACTTTGGAATATTAGAATTGGAAAGACTTAACATTGACTTGAACTTTTAAGATCGGAATCGTCATTAGACCGGATAACAACCTTAACTTTGTTTTAAGGAAAATCTGGGGTCTTCAAACGAGAAGCCCGATCACCTCATTAGTCGAACAAAGTTCTACAATATTTGTACAGAGAGATCTGAGAGCATCAGTAGGCAAGACTGGATGATCCGGAGACCCAACATTGATTCAAACCCCTTCTGATAAGAGATAAGAAAATAATTAACTTAAGTGTTAGATCGATTTGTTCCATAGTCGAGCAATCGGTGAGCTCGAAAAAGCCATTTGTGATCGAAGGACATCAGTTGAGAGCGGATAATAAAGTGAAAAGTTTAAAAGTTCCTTGACTTCGGAGATCGGCCAAAATATGGTATCTATAGTAGGTAAAATTTTTTTAGTTTTTTAGAATTTTTCTTCTCTATTTTTTTTAATATTACCTACAAAAAGATGAAAAAATTTTCGTATGTATTTTTTTTAAAATTTATTTTATATTTTCTTCTTAATATTACCTATGTAAAGTGTTTCATTGATAATTACCGACAGAAAAAATTCATAGCTAAATATTTTGAACTTTTTAGAATTTTTTTTCTCTCTATTTTCTCCTTAATATTACCTATGAAAAGCATTTCGTTGGTAATAATATTACCTATGAAAAACTTTTTGTTCGTAATTACCGACGAAAAATTTTTTATAGGCATTTTTTATTAAAATTTTATTTTCTATTTTCTCCTTAATATTACCTATGAAAAGTGTTTCGTTGGTAATTACCAACGAAAAAAATTCGTAGCAAAATTTTTTTGAGATTTTTAGAATTTTTCCTCTCTATTTTCTCCTTAATATTACCTACGAAAAACATTTCATTGGTAATTACCAATGAAAAAAATTCGTATGTATATTTTTTTTAATTTTATTTTCTATTTTCTCCTTAATATTACCTACAAAAAGTGTTTCATTGGTAATTGCCAACGAAAGATTTGGTCAATATTTTTTTTATTTGGTCGCTAATTTTTTCGCCAATGTTAGGCACCACTTTTACCTATGAAATTACATCGTCGGTAAAGTGTTCGTTGATAATTTTGTCAGTAAAAATTGATTTAAATTTCATTTCTCTTTTTCGTAGGTAAATCATAGGTAAATTACCAATGAGATTTTGTGGTTGGTAATTTTCGTAGTTATTTTTAACATTTCTTGTAGTGAATGAAAGCTGACAACGTAAGGATTAAAGTGATAATATCTGAATACCAGCTGATAGGCAGCTTAGTCAAATTTTCACCAGAATGCTTTGTAGGAAAATTTCTTCTCTTCCTTAGAATATATTTTGGTTAACAATTCAAGGTAAGATTTGTTCCAACATGTTTCCCAATGCATTGGGAGTCATTTGGATGTCGTGTCATCCTTGGAGGTGGCTGAAAATAGCCAAAATCTGTGAAATCCCATTGGTAGCTAAATTAGGGTTCACGAGTCACTTGACAAGCTTAATCTCCACAATCGACTGTTTTGAATGATTTTGATCCCCATGTGTTCATTGGAGGTTGGGGAGGAGGATGGTGATGCATCCCAACAAAAATAACACATGACATGAGGGTGGGCGAAGAAAAAAAAAAGGCTTCAGTGCAAAAAAAGTGGTGGCTTTCAATATGTCATGAACGTGGAAAGGATAGCTTGCACGTGCTATTACTCATGTGGGCTCTCTCTCTCTCTCTCTCTCTCTCTCCCTTCCCTATTCATAGGAGACAGATTTAAATACCCACATAAATCTATTTTAAAATATTAAAATTATCAAAAGATTCTTATAGGTCTTGACTTATTTTTCAAACATATAAAATTATTAAAAAGTGTCGTACAGATTAAACAAAATTTAATATGGCTAAAATGCAAAAGATGAAAAAATAAATAAATAGAACTCTCTCTAAAACTCTCTTTATAGAAATTCTCTCAACTCACAACCTAATCTGAGGGAGAGCTACAGAAATTCTCTCAACTCGCAACCAGATCCTTAATCTGAGGGAGAAGTTACTTCTTGTTGGTGATAGCCCATCCCTCCCTCCTTTAGATCTTTTCTTTTTCCTTTCTTTTCTTGTTTTTGTGTTTTTGTTTTTATATATTTTCTTTCAATAACTCAAATATGTGACCTTTTGAAATAGATATTGGAAATTTGTTCCCATATCTATTCTGTTTGATAGATCTTGAATTGATTTCTCTCAATTTTTATGGTTGTCCCTTCTGTTGTGAAGGTTTAGTTTTTAGTTACTATAAATAAATTGGTTTTATTTGGCTATAGATTTTATATCTTGATTTGCAGGTGTAGATTTTTTAGTAATGGAGTTTAGTAGTAGTGTAGCATGTTCCTCCATTAATGCATAGTAGCTTGAACTCATCTTTATACATAATATACATCATATTCCTGGAAAAAATAGTCTAGGTATGAAAGATTTAGAGAGATTATTTTGTTTTCCAAATCAAACAACTTGGAAGATTTATGTCTTTTATCAATATCATTTTCAAGTAGGAAAGATCCAATATCATTATACTAAAGGATTAGTGAATCTTATTATCTACGATAATAAGTTTTATAGCTGATTAATAGAAGTGAGATCTTGGCCCTTATGTAATTATCTGTAATGTTTAACGCTTTGATATTATTCATGAATTTATGTTTTTCTAAAAAAAAAAAATTCACATAAAAATTAAATTAAATCTCAAAAAATATTAATACACTAGAAATAAAATTGTGGAAGATAATAAATTTTGTCCACCCTCTCTTAACTTTAATCCTTATATTGTGATTGTGCATCAGCTTCAGTTTATAATATAAAACTCCATAAACGTTGATTTGATAGCAATAAAGCCCTTGTTATGATATGATATGATATGCAACAAGTTGCTGAGTGACAAAGATGCTAATTCTGCTACCTAAGAAGTTTTTGTCCTTGCTCACTTGCACATTTCTTATTTGAGACCTAAAAAAGTGCTGTCCATGGGCCTGAAAGATGCTAATTCTGTTACCTATGGGCCTAGAAGAGGTCCATCATTAGTGATATTTGATTTTATTCAGAATGTGCCGGTTGGTTTCAAGAATAAATGTGGAATTAGCAACCATTTGGAAAAGCTGATGTGATCTTCTCTTGTTTATTTGAGGCTCTATTGCTTATGCCACGGAAGTTGCTAAGCCAGGGACTTGTTGCCTACCATGTGTGAAGCTAAGGGGGGTATTGGGCCCCCTGAAATTTTAAAAATTTTGAGGACTTAATGATAATTTAAAAAAAATTTTATTCTTATATTAAATTTTAATGAGTATGAGAACTTGAGAGTTTTAAAAGTTTTAAGTAAGTTTAATAGTAATTTTATATAAAAAAAATTCTAAAATTTTTTTTATTAAAAGTATGATATAATAAAATACAAATCTTCATGCTAAAAAAAATCTAAATTATTATTGTCACTTGATCCTATACTTTTCATCAATTTTATTTTATTATTTTCTTATCTAATAAATCCACAATTACTAATTTCTATTCTTTAAAATTTAAATTATTGTATAATATCATTAAAAAAAAAAGTCTAACATAATTTTCTCATATTTTTTCATCAATATAAAACATTAGTACCTTTTTTTGTTATAATCTCCTTACTATTTTGAATTTTTTTTCTTGCTAAAATGTCTTCACCCTTAAGTTAGAAAAAAAAAGTTTCTTTCATAATATTAGAAGTTAAACCGTGGTTGGGTGTTGGGGGATAACTTTGCTAAGGAACTTCAAATTTTCAAAAGTGTGAAAATATTGCTTACTTGGTTACCATTATTTTTTTAATGAGGAGCTAACTTTCCTCTCCCTAGAGGAAGCAACTTCCTGAGCGTGACCCAAGAAAGTTGAAGTTACTGGGTACAAAAATTATTCCTTCCAACTTTACCCTTCTCTTGTTTTTTCCTATTATAATGTGTTTAGATCCATGAAAAATAATAAAATATTATTGTTTTTATTTTTATATGCATTGATCAAAAGAAAAAAGTAATTAAATTAAATCCAAGAATTTTTATAATATTTTTGGATAAAAAATAAATCATATTTTGTTTATTATTAAATAAGGCCTTATGTGGTTGGGGGATAACTGTAACGCCCTCACTTTAGGTAGTCCATACATTCTACTGTTCCGATGACTAATGTCTATTCGGACAGTCAGAATGTCTAAAACTACACTTAAACTAGGGTGAGGAAATATAAATTGACTGAATAAAGATCAAGAAAATTTGAGAAAAATAAAAGAAATGAAATGACAATAGGTTAAAGGAGTTGAGGTTCCGGCAATGAGTGACAGTACCGGGAAGCGATTGTAAAGACAGTTGCCGACCCCAAACCCATGAGGAACCCTGTGAAATAAATATTTGGGATTAAATTGAAGGTTTTATGAGGATTAAATGACATTAAAAATGTCAAAGAAAATTCAAGAAAATAAAGTCAATCGGTACAGACAAATATAACACGATAAGCACAATGAAGGGCATTTTGGTCATTTCACTCTCAGTGTTGAATTTTGACTTAAATGTCAATTAAGTGAGAGAGATTAAAACACATAAAATGAATTAAAATTATGAAATATGCAATGAAAATGAGAAAAGAAAGAAAATGAAATAAAAATAGAATTATTACCTAAGCATTACATCATTGTGACATAGGCACGATGTAAGAATGATAATATAATGACATAATTAAGAACTGTTAGTAGTATGCCCTAGAGCATATCATTTAGTATGTATCTTGTATATATTTTATTAATAAAAGGCATTTCCACTTTTCTGTTTACATAATATATTTATGTGTAATAGAAAAGGTCCATTGATATTTTGTTAGAAATATTATTCTTAAGTTGTTAAGAATATGAGTGACAATATTTCTAGCACAAAGTATCATAAATAGGTTCACAATCGAGGATACTTCATAATAAGGACATGACTTATCCAGAAAGATTGTATTCATGTTTGTTCCCAAGTTATTTATATGAGATATAAATAAGATGGAATGGTGAGTCTCATGCCATATAACAAACATGATAGGCACTTATAAATGATAAGTAGGCCGAACCAGTGACACTTATGACAAGCACATGGAGTTTACTCTTGTCAATGTTTTGTCATAAATCATATCGGTGCATATAATCTTTAGACACGAGATAGCACAGTTATCTTGTATATAGGTAGTTTGAGTTTGATCGCTTTCATACTTGTACTATGTATGGGTATATGGGCATGTGTTGGCTCCTGCTAGTTATATATGGAGGTAGGTGTTGATCAAGAAGGAATCTGTTCCTCTAAGTAAATAGAGATAAAATCCTATGTTCATTTAATTGTTCTTGATGTTTCAAGTTCCTGGCCAGGACAGATAGATTTATTCAGAAAAGAGTTTCTGATGAGAAAAATCTTTTAATCAAGAACTGGAATTAAAAGAGAACATAATATTCATAGCAAATGGAGTTTGACATAAACCATGACTCCAGCTTGAGTTGGGATTTTGTAACAGAGAGATTCTAATGCATGGTAACATATGATTATAGGTTCATTTAAGGTAAATCTTATTACTAATTGGGTGGCCATGGCATGCTATGCTAGGTGTTAACCATGGTCTATGAGGTTCATAAAATGATTTAGAGAAATCATTTATGGTAAGAAAGAGTTCTGATGATATTAAGAGTTGATATCATGTCTCATTGCCAATTAGTGATGAGCCTAGTAAGTCACACACATACACAAGTTATCACCTATTTAAATATGATTTAATTAATTAATTAAAGAGTTTAATTGATTAATTAAATAGATTTGGTTTGCAATAAAATTGCAAAGTCCCTAGCATGACTTGAAACCAAATCTAGATTATTGGATGTGTAGTATAAATTAAATTTATATTTAAAGTGTTTAAATATGAATTTAATTGATGAGAAATTAATTAATAGAGATTAATTAATTAATTTATATTTGATATAAATTAATTAGAAGAAGAAAATAATTATTTTGGGTTAAGAACTCAAAATTAAGACACTGGGGCATTTTGGTCATTTTGCAGTGTGACACGTGGCACCATGAGATGGTGACACATGGCATAACACATAAGCTTGCCAAATATTTTTAATCATGTAAGATGATTAAAATCAAGATTAAATATAGGTTTGACACTTGGCACAATGTGATTGGGTCACTTAAACCTAGAGCTAATCAAAAGGTGACATGTGGCTAGGGTTTAATGTGTTAACCTAGCTATTTAAGTGGGGTTATGAAAAGAAAACATAACCAGCAGCCTCTCCTCTCATATGTCACGCCACTTTGAGCCTCTCCAGCTATTTCTCTTCATCTCTCATCAATTCAAAGAGATTAGCCATCAATCTCTTGAATTAAGAACACTAGAAATTGTTTCTAGTGTCCTGTTTACATCTCTAATCTCTTAAAAGGCAGAACTTGAATTTCTAATTAATAGAAAAGGCTTTAGAAGCTGTTCAAGGGCTGCCATAGGTGTTCTTGGTGTGGACAAGCTAGAGGGACAACATCTGGTGTCCTGAAGACGAATCTCAAAGGCACGACACGCGCAAAGACATCAAGAGGTTAGTGTAATCGTTCTTGATTTAATCTAGGGTTCTAAAATTAATCTGATTAATTTTAAAATCTTAAATGGCAAATACAGATCCAAAAATATATTAAAAGAGTTTTAATATGTTGTTTATCATTGAAATCAAATAGATAAAAATAAATCTTGCATGGTGCATGTGACCCTAGGTGAAAATTTTTGAATTCAATGGTATAATCTTGTGTTTTTCACGCTTCCGTTCCTTCAAATGGTATCAGAGCCACTATATTTGCCATTTAGATTGTTGATTATATAATTTAATTGTGTGTTTGATCATGAGATCAAGAGATTCATTGCTGGTTGGATCATGAGATGTGGCGTCATACATGGTGAAGCCACCATTGGTGGCGGCAACAATGGTTCCATGGGTGGTTCAAGGTTTGGCTTTTAATTCTGCAATTGTTGTATGATCTAAGGCCTATTCTTTATGTTTTTTTGTTTTAGCAAAAATTACAGTTCTAAATCTTGCTGGATAATTATAATAATGAAAAATAGTAAAGATTTGAATTGTCAAATTAACATTTGATTCCCATTAAATCATAAAGAAGACTTATTTTTATAAATAAAATATTATAGTGATGATGGAAAAAACTTGCATCGCTCCTCAACTAACCCTAACGCTTGGGTTATCGAACCTCAAAAAACTAAAAGTGATTTAACATCTATTATGTGCCTCTTTTATTTATTATGTATCATATGAGTTCCATATATATCATAGAAATAAATCATAGTGTTATATTTAGCTTCCCTAAGTCCAATTTAAAAGCCATAGTTTAAATTTTAAAATTAAAAATTAGAACAAATAGAAAAATAAAAGTTTTGCCTTTCAAGATCATTGGAACCTATTGATTTGTAAAGTTAAAAATGTTATTTTCAAGAAAAAGAATTTAATGTTATATTATATTCATAAATACAGTGAATAATAACATGAATGAATAAAATATTTTTAATATATACTTATAAAGTCTTCTTTTAAAATAACAATGATTTATATAATTATTATTTAACATAATTAATCATTCTTTTATTGTTTAAGTTGTAAAATCAAATTTTATCATATACACTTAGATATTCAATCCTATATTCTAAAAGATATTCCATTGCAAAACTCTTCTAGACCAGGTCTTTTAATTATATAGTTTTCTTTTCCATAAATTCTTTTAACATCAAATTTCATTCAACTTCTCTTTCAATTTAAATTTTTATTTCTTAGTTATCACAACTTTATTTTAGTCATTCGAATTTAATTAATTTATTTAATAAAAATTTTATATAAATTTTTATCACTATTTATTATTATTTTAAACAGTTATAACATAAAGATAAAAGGCAAAATTATTTATCAAGAAATTTTTATAAAAGAGGAAATTATTACCTAAACCTGATTTATAATTAATTCAAAGCACAAATATGTGAGAACCAAGAATTTAATAAATGATCTCACCATATATCTTATGTCTTGAGTACATGATAGATTAGATCTAAATATCAAAAATCCACACAACTACCTTTTAATTATTTTAAATTATTTTTATTATTAATATTATAAATATATTTACCACATACTAATGACACGTTTGAAGTAAACATAGTCAATAATTAATTTTTTTTTCCGATATAACCTTTGTATGTAATTTCTTTTATATTTTTATGAAATTGTGGTTATTTAATTTTTATTTATAATTATTTCTTTTTGGGTAATTTAACATCATGTAGTTATTGATTATAAAAAAGGAAAGAAAGAAAGAAAAAAAAATTTCATGTCCATGCTATATGGCTGTAAAATCCCTTCTCTTGTGTAACTATGTACCGTTGAAGCATTAGAGAATAGATTGCTTTGAACCCAAGCAATGAAGAGAAAGGTTATGGCGGTCGAAGAAGATAGCTCGGATAATAGCGGAGTCGCGTGGTGGAGAGGGCCGTTGCTTGGTAAAGGAGGGTTTGCGTCTGTTTATCTCGCCTATTTGAAGAAACCCAAATCAAGATCTTTTTATCGACCACTTATGGCTGTTAAATCAGCGGAGATCCCTTCCTCAAGTTCGCTTCAAAAGGAGAAAGAGATTTTCAACCATCTTCATGACTGTCCCTACATTCTTGAGTTTAGAAACTACTGTGACTGAGGATGGAAAGATGCTTTACAATCTGTTACTGGAGTATGCTTCTCGAGGAACCCTTGCCGATCGTATAAAGAGATCGGGTGGTTTGGGTTACCTGAATAGAATGTGAAGAGATACACAAGATCTATTCTTAAAGGCATTGGTTCTATCCATAGTCATGATTATGTTCATTATGACATGAAGCCAGACAATGTGCTGCTCGTGCCTAGTGAGGATGGTGACTTTATGCCCAAGATTGGGGATTTTGGATTGGCCTAGAAAGTGCAGAAGACCAATAAGAGGAAGTTTGATTGTTCTATTACTGGGACTGCTTTCTATATTGCACCAGAGACTTTCATTGATAATATTCAGGAATTTCCCTCTGATATTTGGGCACTTAGATGTATGGTTTTCGAGATGTTTATTGGGAAATCACTTTGGGGTTCGAACCCTAATGAAACAACTGAAAAAGCTTGCGAGAGGATTACTGATAGATATGAATTGCCTAAAATTCCTTCTTGGATTTCAAAGGATGGAAAGGATTTCTTGAAAGGATGTCTAGTGAAGAATCATCAGTTCAGATTCACCATTAAGATGTTATTAATTCATCCTTTTGTATCTGGAATAGATGACACAGAAAGCAGCGAATTTTGGGGAGATTGTGGATTAAGGCTGTGTAAACTCATCTGTCACTGGCGATGAAAGTTGTGATTCGAGCTGTTCTGATCAATAGTGGCATTCTATATCTGAATAGGGATCTTCTTCTTGTTTTTGGCCAGATGTTGTGGAAGAGAGTAATGGTGGGGTGTTTTGAAGTTTTCCTGAATCCACAGAATCAGGAGTCCAATGAAGTTAGTACTCCATTCTCTGCTATCATTGGCAAAGGTGTTCTTTGCAATTCATTCACCAACACATGTTTCTTCACATATGGTGGAGAAATGTCCTACTATATTCACCATTCCTACAGGTATACATTGACATCATTTTTAGCTTCAAACCACAATTAACTCTTTCAAAATCGTTATTCGGAATTCCAAGTTAAGTAGCAATTTGATCTTTAGTGAACTATATCATTTGTAGAGCAGGACAACAACTTCAGCAGTACATAATTGGAATTGAAAAGATTTGGTCATGTGAAGGAATTGAATCGAAGATGTGATTTTCTTGCAACGGCAAACAATATGATCCAAGTTGGCCAATGCAGCTGGGATCAGAATGCTGTCCTCTGTGCAATTCTGGAAGGAAAACAATGGCTCTGAATTGCTATATATTGTGCTCAAGACTGACCTTGTTATTTAAAGTTACCCGTAATATTCTTCCCCAAGAGAATTAATTACCTAGTGAATTGGAGCCTATAATGATATTATATGATATGCAGCAAGTTGCTGAGTGACGAAGATGCTAATTCTGCTACCTAAGAAGGTTTTATCCCTGCTCGCTTGCAGGTTTCTTATTTGAGACCTAAAAAAGTGCTGTCCATGGGCCTGGAATATGCTAATCCTGCTACCCATGGGCTTGGAAGAGGTCCATCATTAGTGACGTCTGATTTTATCGGTTGGTTTCAAGAATAAACGTGGAATTGGCATCCATTTGGAAAAGCTGATGTGATCTTCTCCTGTTCATTCAAGGCTCTATTGCTTATGCCATGGAAGCTGCTAAGCAAGGGACTTGCTGCCTACACATTTTACATTTCTATGCAACCAATTCTCTACTAAATGGTGGTTATAATTTGATATTGTTCATTATATAAATAAAAGTCCTTTTTGGTTTAAGGAATGAAAAAAGGTGGCCATATGAGTTCACTGCTATGAATAAGTTTGCTTTTTTTTCTTTCTTTTTTGATAAGCTAAGTTTGCTTTAATTAGTAACACATGCATTGATCTGGGCACAGAAATGTATCATCCTCCATTATGTTCTATGTAGGGAAAAACATTAATTCTCATGACGGATTCAAGACAAAACATGTTTACTTGCGTGACCTGCTGTAACTGTTTAAAGTGTTCATCAAGAAATCTCAAATTCAATTCCCATTAAGATTAGAGCAAAAGGACTAATGGGAAATCCCTATTGAATGGATCATTGCATGTATCAAAGAAAAAATAAATAAAGATAAATGACTTAAACATGGAGGAAAACTATTTTTATGGAATCTGATGGCATCTTTAAGTAGCTAGTTTTGAAAATTTACTATTATTATTGCACTAACTGATAACAGATACACATACATGAACCTATGTATAAGTATGTTTTATAAAAGAAACTTTTTAGCAAGTCTCGTGAAGCTTATTTTTAGAAAGCCTGCACACATTTGGTTCCTTTTTTTTCTATAAATAGGAAATTTTAATAAAATAAGGTATAAAAAACTTTACATGAGCTCATCCAACTAACTTCGATCAACAGACTGCCCCGTACCTGTACACCCAACCCGACCTAGGACAAGGCATGCTAAGGGAAAACCTGGATACTGAAGAACAACAAAGATAACAAAACAGGATTCAAACAATTCAAGAACAAAGTAGACTAGTCCAAAAGCAAATAGAAAGCAGAACTCAGATGAGGACAATATAAACAATAACCCTAAAAATAAAAGAAAGCAATAACGCCTTCAGAGCGTATCAGCCCATGCTTTGCAAGTGAAACAAAGATCAAATTGCCCTCCCGAAGAAAATGAACAAAATGAATCGACGACAAGGATTAAATGAGAACTGAGATCTCCTTGATTACTGAGGACAACTTAAAATATGTCAGAGCCTGTTGTATATCAATTATTCTATGTAGGATAATTTACATGGAATGGCAAAAATAAACATGTATATAGAGTGAGTCTGAAAAAATTATATATATATATTTTTTTAATTTTAGTAACTGCATTTGTATATTTGTCCATCTCCAATTGCTTTGCCATTCTATGTAAAGTATTGACATGATATAACTACTTCACTATATAATTTTTCAAAATGGTGGCCCTATGAGTTCAGTGCTACGAATTAGTAACACATCCATAAATTTGTGCATATAAATGAATAAGCTTCCTCCATTAAAAAATGTTGCTTATGTTCTATATATGCATGGAAAACAAAAGCTCTCAAAAGATAATAGATTTAAACCTATTTTTGTAGAATCTAATGGCATCCATTGACAAATTTATGTTATTATTGCACTAACTGATAACAAATACACACACGTGTATGAAAGCCCATACAAATATGTTTTATAAGAAAGAATGGAATCAATTAATGTCACATTCTTCAATAGCAATGCATTATAATAACTCATGAATGATGACACTATTAAATCTCTCGGATTGAAGATGATTGAATTAGCTCAAAGCTAATTATTATTATTATTATTATTATTATTATTATTATTATTATTATTATTATTATTATTAAGTATTTTAACGTAAAAGGAAAAATTTATCAACAATTTCTTATACGAAATATCTTTTAGTTACAGCAGAATTTACTTAAAAAGTCAAAATCTTTTATATGTTTTTAAATTTAGTCAAATCTTTTAATTTAAATAATTTAATTTAAAATTTTATTATTATTTTCACACTTATCAATAAACCAATTAATAGTTAAAGTGATTAATAAATGTGGCATGTTGACTTAGCTAGGCATGCTGACTAGATTAAAATTTTATTTTTAAATTCATGGGACTAAAATTTTGGTAAATTATTTTTTTAATTTAAAATAAAAAATCGAGATAAAATTTTTAGCATGTTATATAATTTTTATTTATAATTATTTATTTTGGTAATTTAACATTAATTACTTAGTTATCTTATGGGTCAAAAGATATAAAATTAGTTATTAGTTTAAGTTAGGTTTCAAACTGGTGGCAACTAGGAAAATAAAGCTTTAATTTCACGTCGATGTTATATGGTGGTAAAATCCCTTCTTTTGTGTAACCAAGTATCATTGAAGCATTGAGATTACATTGCTTTGAACCCAAGCAATGAAGAGAAAGGTTATGGCAGTCGAAGAAGATAGATCGGATAATCACGGAGTCGCATGGTGGAGAGGGCCGTTGCTTGGCAAAGGAGGGTTTGCGTCTGTTTATCTCGCCTATTTGAAGAAACCCAAATTAAGAAGAGCATTTTATCCACCACTTATGGCTGTTAAATCAGCGGAGGTCTCTTCCTCAAGTTCACTTCAGAAGGAGAAAGAGGCTTTCAACCATCTTCGTGACTGTCCCTACATTCTCGAGTGTTATGGCGAAGAAACTACTATGAGTAAGGATGGAAAGATGCTTTACAATCTGTTGTTGGAGTACGCTTCTGGAGGAACCCTAGCTAATCTTATGAAGAGATCGGGTGGTTGTGGGTTGCCTGAATCGAACGTGAAGAGATACACAAGGTCTATTATTAAAGGTATTGATTACATCCACTGTCACGATTATGTTCATTGTGACTTGAAGCCAGACAATGTGCTGCTCATTCCTGGTGGGGATGGTGACTCTGTGCCCAAGATTGGGGATTTTGGATTGGCCAAGAAAGTTCAGAAGACCAGGAAGAGGAAGCTTGATTGTTCTATTGCCAGGACTGCTTTCTATATGGCACCAGAGACTCTCGTTAATAATATTCAGGAATTTCCCTCTTATCTTTGGGCTCTTGGATGTATGGTTTTTGAGATGTTTTCTTGGAAATCACTTTGGGGTTCGAACCTAATGAAACAATTGAAAAAGCTTGCGAGAGGATTGCTGATAGATATGAATTGCCTAAAATTCCTTCTTGGATTTCAAAGGATGGCAAGGATTTCTTGAAAGGATGTCTAGTGAAGAATCATCTGTTCAGATTCACCATTGAGATGTTATTAATTCATCCTTTTGTATCCGGAATAGATGACATAGATAGCAGTGAATTTGGGGAGATTGTGGATTAGGGGTGCGTGGACTCATTCCTGCTCTGAAGATGCTAATTCTGCTAGCTATGAAGTTTCATCCCTGCTCACTTGCAGGTTTCTTATTTGAAACCTAAAAAAGTGGTGCGGGTCTGGCCTGGAGGAGGTCCATCATTATTGATGTCTGATCTTCTCCAAAATGTGCCAGTTGGTTTCAAGAACAAATGTGGAATTAGCATTCATGTGGAAAAGCTGCTGTGATCTTCTCCGTTTATTCAAGGCTCTATTGCTCATGATAAGGAAGCTGCAAAGCCAGGGCATTGCTGCTACATTTTACTTTTCTATGTAACCAATTCTCTACTAAAGGGTTGCAATTGATATTGTTCATTATACAAATAAATTTCAATTTGGTTTATGAAATGAAAAAAAAAAAGTCGCCAAATGAGTTCACTACTATGAATAAGTTTTTTTTTTTAATAACCTAAGTTTGCTTTAATTAGTAATACACATACATTGATCTGGGCACAGAAATGCTTCATCCTCCATTAAAAATGTTGGTTATGCTCTATGCGGGGGAAAACATTAGTTCTCATAAGGGATTCAAGATAAGACATGTTTAGTTGCTTGTTCTATTGTAATCATTTAAAGTTTTTATCAAGAAGTCTCATTTTCAGTTCCCATTAACATTAGAGCAAAAGAACTAATAGGAAATCTGTATTGAATGGATCATATTATAAGAAAAAAATTTTCGGCAGATCTTGTGTGAAACTCATTTTTAAAAGAGATTATATTTAGTGCACATGCACAATCTCTTCAAATACATGGTCCCATCTTCCTAAAATTAAGGAAAATTGAATTTTTATATCTACGGCAGCACTATTTTTTACCCTGATGTATAAATAATTATCTTATTTTTAGAGGGCTTGCACATATTCAATTCTTATAAATGAATACTGCAGCCTCATGCCACTTGTGAAATTTAAAAAAATTCTAATAAAATTAAACATGTTAGATCGACGCATATAAACTCTACTAAACTAATAGCATAATGGGAGAGCTATCATTCTAGTGTAACCTTATCGGTTTTTCTGGATATTTGATAGAAGATCTCCCTAGTTATGCAATAAAGTTAAAGATAAACCAATTGGGAGATCTCACTATCTGTTAATAGTGAAATTGTACTAATAGTGAAATGCGATAAAAGTTTTTCTGGAGAGATGGTTACTTATTATTGTGTGACCCACTTTTATTATTGGGCAATTTAGTCTCTTTTAAATTAAAATTAAAAAAAAATATAACGCTTCTGAAATCAAACTCCTCAACTTTAATTTTGAGACGAATAGTAAGAATTATATTTTAAGCTAGGGGTGTGCATTATTCGGTTATAATTGAATAACCAAACCGAACCTATAAAATTCGGTTGTTTCGGTAAGAGTAAATTCAGTTCTGTTTGATTTTTTAATAATAATATAAAAAAATTTTCAGTTTTCGATTATCTGTTTGATTACCTTTGATTTGGCAGCTGAACTAACCGAAATAACTGAATTTTAATTATTTAATATATTAATTATAATTTTATTAATATTATATTATTTATATTTATTATTTTTATGATTTTATTATAATATTTAACTTATAATTATTATCTTATTAATATTAAATCATATTTATTATTTTTTATAAATAAAAAAGATAAATATATTTTTATTAATATTCTATTAAATAATTAAGAATATAAAATATATATATATATATATATATATATATATATATATATATATATATTTATATTTTTTTTTTCCGGTTAATTCAGTTCTAACCGATAACCGATCGAATATTTTTTGTTTCAGTTAATTTTGGTTTTCTCTTGAGCTTGGTTCGATTTAATTAATAACTTTAGAGTCAATTAATAATTTAGTTAATTGAGAATTCGGTTCGATTCAGTTTGATTAACTGAATACTCACACCTAACTAATATTTTTTTAAGTACCCAAGAATCGGAGTTGATCATATGGCACTCTCAAGTCGGATGCCACGGTCATGTGGAGTGGCTTGTCATGCCACTCTCTATCTTCTTGTTGGATGCATCTATATATATATATATATATATATATACGCGCGCGCGCGGATATGATAAATATGTAACAATAATGATGCAATTGCATGATATTCAATATCTATTCATAAACTGGAGACTATTCTACTCACTAATCTGGTTAGGATAATGAGGAAGGCTTCTTGATCGGATTACTACTACCAAAACAAAAGAATGCCCAAGATCTTGCTAGAAATCCAACAAAGTTTTTCCCAAAAGTAGAACAATTCCTTGCAAAGAAAACTCAATTTAACAAGTAATAAGCATGCAAGGTCTTAGGTCAGCAACACAAAGAATGCGCGGCCAATCTAGAGCCTACATTTTAATTAAACGTCCTCCATCCAACGGTCCACATTTATTTAGCTGCTTAAATGACTCTAATATCCTTTTCACCTTCAATTATAGTTATTTTAATATGATTTTTATCTATAGCAATCCACAATATTATTTTTTTTAATAGGCAAACAAATTTATTAATAATAAGCAAACAGGCAAGCAAAAGCTGCCTTACAATGGAAATTCAAAACTAGGGATGGCAAAAGTTTTTGAATCCAATCTAATTTACTTTGAATCTGATCAATTTTTTTATCTAGTTTCATCTCAATATTGTGTATAAAATGAGGAGGCCTTCTCCCCATCTCGAATCTCCATCATTGCCCCTCACAATAAAATGATATTATTATTTATTAAAAAATAATTTATTTCTAAGTATTTATGGATTTAAATATTATATTTTTAGAAAAAAAATATAAATATATTAGTAATAAACTTATATTTTATTTTTTTAATAAATAAATCTATATTATTTATTAATGAATCGAAATGAAAATTAAAAATAGAAAGAAAAGTCTCCATAGAGAAACTTGCTCCATCTCGCTCCCAAATAAGTCCCCGCTCAACCCGAACTCTTATGGAGGAAGCAATTCCCACTCCTGACCAGCCTCGTTGTCATTCCTAACAAAAGTTTTGATGGCAAGTCTAAACAAGCAAAACAAAAAACTCATTTGCCAAACTACAAAAACAAGACTCAACAAAATATAGCAAACCAACTAAAAAAGACCCAAAGACCAAAGAAAAACTACAATCAAAATGAAACCAAAACCTTAAGCAATGAACCACTAAGAAGATAACAAAAGGACTAAACCATAGCAGCACAAGCAAATTATGTGCAAAAGAAAACACAACCAAAGCTCAAGGAAGGGACACGCCTAAGTTGGAACCACAAGCTATAAAAACCAAAGATACACTAGCTGACTCGTGAAATGTGAAATTGCCAAAACATGCACTAAGATGGATAGGCAATTGCCACAACATCCACAATATTATTGTACTAATTTATAATTATTGTCCATGCTTTAAGAATACCTGATTTAAAGTAATTTAAGAAGCAATAATTCTAAAAACATAATATGTCAATTTTATAAATTAGGATTATGCTTTACCAATGTAAACTTTAAACTTAGAATTGCCCTAAAATGTCTCAAGTAGCTAAGATAATATCGTATAATATTATAGTGACTTTCTAGATTTTCGTGAGTGTTCAAGTCCCACATGTCTAGGAAAATAGTAGTCTAGGTGTCGATGGAATTTCAACAATGTGAAAACACCTATAGAAAGCCCATGAAAAGTTAGTTAGTAAAGTACTTTTTTTCTTTTAAAAAAAATATCAACATAATGTCAAAAAACTAACCATATAAATTGGGATATTTCATGGGTCTCCAAAATTTTTCAGAGACAAAACTACTCACCACTGGTCTTAAATGAAACCTGGCAACGTAAGGATTAGAGTGATAATCTCTGAATGCTAGCTGATAAGCAACTTAGTCAAATTTTCACCAGAATACTTTGTAGGAAAATTTCTTCTCTTCTTTATAATATATTTAGGTTAACAATTCAAGGTAAGATTTGTTCCTGCATGTTTCCCAATGCATAGGGAGTCATTTGGATGTCATGTCATCCCTGGAGGTGGCTGAAAATAGCCAAAATCTGTGAAATCCCATTGGTAGCTAAATTAGGGTTCACGAGTCACTTGACGAGCTTAATCTCCACAATCCACTATTTTGAATGATTTTGATCCCTATGTGTTCATTGGAGGTTGGGGAGGAGGATGGTGATGCCCCAACAAAATAACACATGACATGAGGGTGGGCAAAGGAAAAAAAGAAAAGGCTTCAGTGCAAAACAAAGTGGTGGCTTTCAATTTGTCATGAACGTGGAAAGGGTTACTCATGTAAGCTCTCTCTCTCTCTTTGTCTCTCTCCCCTACTCATAGGGGAGAGATTTAAATACCTATATAAATCTATTTTAAAATATTAAAATTATCAAAAGATTCTTGTAGGTCTTGACTTATTTTTCAAACATACAAAATTATTAAAATGTGTCATACAGACAAATTAAACAAAATTTAATATGGATAAAATGAAAAGATGAAAAAAAAAAAGAACTCTGTCTAAAACTCTCTCAGAGAAATTCTCTCAACTCACAACCTAATCGAGGAGAGCTACGTAAATTCTCTCAACTCGCAACCACATCCTTGATTTGAGGGAGAGGTTACTTCTTGTTGGTGATAGCCCATCCCTCCCTCCTTTTGATCTTTTCTTTTTCCTTTCTTTTCTTGTTTTAGTGTTTTTGTTTTCATATATTTTCTTTCAATAACTCTCAAATATGTGCCCTTTTGAAACAGAGATATTGGAAATTTGTTCTCTATCTATTCTTCTTGATAAATCTTGAATTTATTTCTCTCAAATTTTTTATGGTTCTCTTTTCTATTATAATGATTTGATTTTTAGTTATTATAAATAAATTGGTTTTATTTGGTTGTAGATTTATATCTTGATTTGCAGATATAGATCTTTACCAATGGAGCTTAGTAGTGCAGCATATTCCTCCATTAATGTATAGTAGCTTGAACTTATCTTTGTATATAATATACATCATATTCCTAGAAAAATAGTCTAGGTATGAAAGATTTAGAGAGATTATTTTATTTTCCAAATCAAACAACTAGTGACTACTTGGAAGATTTACATCTTTTATCAATATCATTTTCAAGTAGGAAAGATCCAATATCATTATACTAAAAATCAGTCAATCTTATTGTCTATGAAAAAAACTTTAAGGACAGATTAATAGAATTGAGATGTTCGCCTTCAAGTAATTATATGTAAAGCTTAACATTTTGATATTATTCATGAATTTATGTTTTTCTAAAAAAAATAAAAAATTCACATAAAAATTAAATTAAATCTTAAAAAATATTAATACACTAGAAATAAAATTGTGGAAGATAACAAATTTCATCCACCATCTCTTAACTTTAATCCTTATGTTGTGATTGTGCTTCAACTTCAGTTTATAATATAAAACTCCATAAATGTTGATTTGATAGCAATAAAGCCCTTGTTATGATATGATATGATATGCGGCAAGTTGCTGAGTGATGAACATGCTAATTTTGCTACCTAAGAAGTTTTTATCCTCGCCACTTGCACGCTTTCTTATTTGAGACCTAAAAAAGTGCTATCCATGCGCCTGGAAGAGGTCCATCATTAGTGATGCCTAATTTTGTCTAAAATGTGTAGGTTGGTTTCAAGAATAAACGTGGAATTAGCATCCATTTGGAAAAGCTGATGTGATCTTCTCTTGTTTAGTCAAGGCTCTCCTGCTTATGCCACGGAAGCTGTTAAGCTAGGGACTTACTGCCTATACATTTTACATTTCCATGTAACGAATTCTCTACTAAATGGTGGTTGTAAATTGATATTGTTCATTATACAAATAAAAGTCATTTTTGGTTTATGAAATGAAAAAAGGTGGCCATATGAGTTCACTGCTATGAACAAGTTCGCTCTTTTTTCTTTGTGATAAGCTAAGTTTGCTTTAATTAGCTGTTAGTAGTATGCCCTAGAGCATATCATTTAGTATGTATCTTGTATATATTTTATTAATAAAAGGCATTTCCACTTTTACTTTTACATAATATATTTATGTGTAATAGAAAAGGTCCATTGATATTTTGTTAGAAATATTATTCTTAAGTTGTTAAGAATATGAGTGACAATATTTCTAGCACAAAGTATCATAAATAGGTTCACAATCGAGGATACTTCATAATAAGGACATGACTTATCCAGAAAGATTGTATTCATGTTTGTTCCCAAGTTATTTATATGAGATATAAATAAGATGGAATGGTGAGTCTCATGCCATATAACAAACATGATAGGCACTTATAAATGATAAGTAGGGCGAACTAGTGACACTTATGACAAGCACATGGAGTTTACTCTTGTCAATGTTTTGTCATAAATCATATCAGTGCATATAATCTTTAGACCTGAGATAGCACAGTTATCTTGTATATAAGTAGTTTGAGTTTGATACTGCTTTCATACTTGTACTATGTATGGGTATATGGGCATGTGTTGGCTCTTGCTAGTTATATATGGAGGTAGGTGTTGATCAAGAAGGTATCTGTTCCTCTAAGTAAATAGAGATAAAATCCTATGTTCATTCAATTGTTCTTGATGTTTCAAGTTCCTGGCAGACAGATAGATTTATTCGTAAAAGAGTTTCGATGAGAAAAATCTTTTAATCAAGAACTGGAATTAAAAGAGAACATAATATTCATAGCAAATGGAGTTTGACATAAACCATGACTCGGCTTGAGTTGGGATTTTGTATGAGAGAGATTCTAATGCATGGTAACATATGATTATAGGTTCATTTAAGGTAAATCTTATTACTAATTGGGTGGCCATGGCATGCTATGCTAGGTGTTAACCATGGTCTATGAGGTTCATAAAATGATTTAGAGAAATCATTTATGGTAAGAAAGAGTTCGATGATATTAAGAGTTGATATCATGTCTCATTGCCAATTAGTGATGAGCCTAGTAAGTCACACACATACACAAGTTATCACCTATTTAAATATGATTTAATTAATTAATTAAAGAGTTTAATTGATTAATTAAATAGATTTGGTTTGCAATAAAATTGCAAAGTCCCTAGCATGACTTGAAACCAAATCTAGATTATTGGATGTGTAGTATAAATTAAATTTATATTTAAAGTGTTTAAATATGAATTTAATTGATGAGAAATTAATTAATAGAGATTAATTAATTAATTTATATTTGATATAAATTAATTAGAAGAAGAAAATAATTATTTTGGGTTAAGAACTCAAAATTAAGACACGAGGGCATTTTGGTCATTTTGCAGTGTGACACGTGGCACCATGAGATGGTGACACATGGCATAACACATAAGCTTGCCAAATATTTTTAATCATGTAAGATGATTAAAATCAAGATTAAATATAGGTTTGACACTTGGCACAATGTGATTGGGTCACTTAAACCTAGAGCTAATCAAAAGGTGACATGTGGCTAGGGTTTAATGTGTTAACCTAGCTATTTAAGTGGGGTTATGAAAAGAAAACATAACCAGCAGCCTCTCCTCTCATATGTCACGCCACTTTGAGCCTCTCCAGCTATTTCTCTTCATCTCTCATCAATTCAAAGAGATTAGCCATCAATCTCTTGAATTAAGAACACTAGAAATTGTTTCTAGTGTCCTGTTTACATCTCTAATCTCTTAAAAGGCAGAACTTGAATTTCTAATTAATAGAAAAGGCTTTAGAAGCTGTTCAAGGGCTGCCATAGGTGTTCTTGGTGTGGACAAGCTAGAGGGACAACATCCGTGTCCTCAAGACGAATCTCAAAGGCATGCATACTGCAGCACATCAAGAGGTTAGTGTAATCGTTCTTGATTTAATCTAGGGTTCTAAAATTAATCTGATTAATTTTAAAATCTTAAATGGCAAATACAGATCCAAAAACATATTAAAAGAGTTTTAATATGTTGTTTATCATTGAAATCAAATAGATAAAAATAAATCTTGCATGGTGCATGTGACCCTAGGTGAAAATTTTTGAATTCAATGGTATAATCTTGTGTTTTTCACGCTTCCGTTCCTTCAAATGGTATCAGAGCCACTATATTTGCCATTTAGATTGTTGATTATATAATTTAATTGTGTGTTTGATCATGAGATCAAGAGATTCATTGCTGGTTGGATCATGAGATGTGGCGTCATACATGGTGAAGCCACCATTGGTGGCGGCAACAATGGTTCCATGGGTGGTTCAAGGTTTGGCTTTTAATTCTGCAATTGTTGTATGATCTAAGGCCTATTCTTTGACTAATTAAAGTGTTTAATTAGTTGTTTTAATCACACAATTAAATTATGATTCAAATCAGAATTTTAAAAATTGTTTGAATGTGATTCAAATCTGAATTTTAAAAGTTGTTTGAATGTGATTCAAATCTGAATTTTTAAAGTTGTTTGAATCATATTTAAATCTGATTTTTTAAAATTGATTCAATAAAATTCAGATCTGATTTTTTAAAAAATATTTGAATGTGATTCAAATCTGATTTTTTTAAAAATGTTTGAATGTGATTCAAATCTGAATTTTTGAAGTTGTTTGAATGTGATTCAAATCTGAATTTTTAAATTTGTTTGAATGAGATTCAAATATGAATTTTTAAATTTATTTGAATCATATTCAAATCTGGATTTTTAAGTTGAATATGAGATATTCAATTTAATTTAAGTATGTATGTTTTATTTAATTGTTAAATAGTGATATGCATGATAGATGATCATGGACTATAAAAGACCAATGTGATTGGATTTATTTCTTTTATGTTTCTTTGGGATTGTAAATTAATTAATTTATTTTAATTTATTTTGGGCATGTATTATTAAATTTGTAATATTTTTGGGTTGTAATTTCATTTATTTAAGTTCTTGTAAATTCGCCTTGGTATGCCAAGGATTACTATGTAATATTGGATTGCAAGAAGTTCAAGGAGGTCAAGAGCATTGGTGGGACCAGTGGGAGGAATTCAATATCAAGTGTTGATTATGTACTCCTTCAGCAACTCTTGTAAAATGAATGAATGAAATGCACCTAGGAATGCCCTGATTCAATTCTTGGTGGCTCAGAATTGAATCCCTTAGAAAGTCCATGATCATACCATATTTACTGCTTATCCATGAATGCATGAGATGTATAGGAATGTATGCAATTATATGATATATGCATGCTAAATGGATAATGTGCAAAGTGAGACCTTAATAGTAATTAGGTTGGCTATAAAATCTTCCAAACAAATGATTAAGTTGGAAATGCTATAATTAAAGTAATTATAACATAAGCCCTCCATTGGGGCAATTATTTTAAGAAATTTTAAATAGTTGCATGAGATGCAATTAATTTAAGAGATTTTCTTAAGAATAATTGTTAAGCATGAGATGTTGTAAATATGTAAATGGTTTGGTGGCCAATATTGGATGTACCTGAGGACATTAAAATTATTTGCATAATTATCGGCTCAATGGGATCAACTTAACTAATGCAAGATAAGTCAATAATGGATGTACAGATTTTGAGCATTAGGGGATAGGTAAAGGATTGAACCTCACATGAGATGTGATGGGCAAGGAGTTGCTCACTTATAGTTTATTGTAATTCCAATAATGGATGTACCTGAGGATGATCAATAGAATTATAAGAATTCAATCACCCACTAGAAATCCATCCAACTAGGATTTCCGTTTTCTACTTTGGAAGTGTAGGATTCGCTAAGTTAGTGGGAGGACCAATTTGATTAAAAGACCATAATCATTTTGGTTAATTACATGATAGATTTACTAATTAATCTGGTTATTTTCTGCAGTTAATTTTCTGATAAAAATGAGCACAAAACAACCACCACCATTCAATATCATTGCAAGAATACTAGATCACAACAGTTGACAGGACCTAATCTGTCGATTGGCTAAGAAATTTGAAACTTGTCTGAACCTTGAACATATAGGATATGTTCTATATTCAAATGTTCCTGGTCCCTTACCTCCAGAGGCCACACAAGAGGAACATGATACTTTGGACAAGTGGAAGGAGCATGATATGAGAGCTAAGTGTTACATGCTTGCTTCCATGAGTAATGAGTTACAGAAGCAACATGAGAACATGCAGAGTGCTAGTGAGATCCTCCTTCACCTACAAGAGTTGTATGGTGAGCACAGCAGGAATGCTAGGTATGAGATATCTAAACAGTTATTCCGTATGAGGATGTCTGAGGGACAGAATGTTGGGGATCATGTCCACAAGATGATTCGGCTGATTGAGCAGTTGGAACATCTTGACTTCAACATGGATTTCCAACTACAAACGGATTTGATCCTTCAGTCCCTTCCTGAGTCTTTTGGGAATTTTGTGACAAATTTTCATATGACTAAACAGGAATGCACATTAGCTGAATTACTCAACATGCTGGTTATTGCCCAAAAGAATATGCCAGGCAATAAAGGAAAAGAGGTAACTTTGGTTGCATCTTCTTCTGCTGGAAAGTCCAACAAGAAGAAGGGCAGTAAGAAAAAGAAACCTCAGATTCCTGGTCCTTCCAAGAAAATAGCTAAACAGAAAAGGAAGACTAAAGCTGATAAAGGCAAAGGAAAGTGTCTCCACTGCCAACAGGAAAGTGTTTCCATTACCAACAGGAAAGTGTTTCCATTGCCAGTAAGAAAGTGTTTCCACTGGCCAGAGTATAGCAATCTAAATGAATGCAATGCCATGGTGAAAACCAACTCAAGTTCAAAATATATTTGGCACTTAAGGTTATGTCATGTTGCAGAAGATAGGATTGCAAAATTGGAGAAAATGGGGATTCTATCCTCATTGGGCTCTGAGCCTACTCCAACTTGTGAATCTTGCCTTCAAGGCAAAATGACTAGATCACCCTTTGTTGGACAAGGGCTAAGAGCTGAAAATATTTTGGAACTAATACATAGTGATGTATGTGGTCCATTTAAAGAAATGGCTAGAGGGGGCTTTCATTATTTTATTACCTTTACTGATGATAAATCAAGGTTTGGGTATTTGTATTTGATGAAATACAAACATGAATCCTTTGAAAAGTTCAAAGAATTTAAATCTGAAGTAGAAAATCAAATAGGAAAAAGTATTAAAGCTCTTCGATCAGATCGTGGAGGTGAATATTTGAGTACTGAATTTGATGAATACTTGAGAAAGCATGGCATTGTTTCTCAGCTGACTCCTCCAGGAACGCCACAACTGAATGGTGTATCTGAAAGGAGAAATCTTACCCTATTGGATATGGTACGTAGTATGATGAGCTATACTGATATGCCAATCTCCTTTTGGGGATTTGCATTAGAATCAGCTTTATATATTCTGAATAGGATTCCATCAAAATCAGTTTCTTCCACACCTTATGAGATATGGCATGGAAGAAAACCAAGTCTTAAGCATGTTAAGATTTGGGGTTGTCCAGCTTATATCAAAAAGCTGAACAATGATAAATTGGAGACCGGATCGAGAAAAGGTCGATTTGTTGGATATCCAAAAGATAGTTTTGGATATTATTTTTATTTGCCTACTTCACAAAAGGTTGTGATAAGTAGAGATGCCACATTTCTTGAACAACAGTTTGTTCAAGAAGGAGGCAAAGGAAGGCAAATAGAGTTAGAATTGGAGAATTCTGACCAACCAACAGATCAGATGGATATAGATCCATCTAGTCAACCTATACCCATTGATGAAACATCTACACTTTGTTCCTCGTAGAACAACCAGGTATCTCACCCACCAATGAGATATGGTTTTCTTCATGAAGAAGAACAAGAGTTGTCTACTCATGAAGAAGTAGATCATGGAGATGATCCACTTACCTATGAAGAAGCTATATCAGATATAGACTCTTCAAAATGGATTGATGCTATGAAATCCGAGATTGATTCCATGTATAAGAATCAAGTTTGGGATCTTGTTGACCCACCTAAAGGTATTGTACCTATAGGGAACAAATGGGTTTTCAAGAAGAAAATTGGTTACGATGGAAAGGTAGAGACCTATAAGGCAAGGCTAGTAGCGAAAGGGTTTCGCCAAAGGCAAGGAATAGACTATGAGGAGACTTTCTACTTTGTTGCCATGCTTAAATCAATTAGGATTTTATTAGCAATAGCTGCATACTATGATTATGAGATTTGGCGGATGGATGTCAAGCGACTTTTCTCAATGGATACATTGAAGAAAACATTTTCATGGAACAACCTAGGGATTTGAATCCCAAGATGGTTCCAAGGTATGCAAGCTAAAGCGATCCATTTATGGGTTGAAACAAGCTTCGAGGAGTTGGAACATCCGTTTTGATGAAGCCATTAAATCTTTTGGTTTTATCAAAAAATGAGGATGAGCCATGTGTATATAAGAAGGTTAGTGATGCTATCACTTTCCTTGTCTTATATGTGGATGACATCGTTGATGGGTAATGATACAGTATGTTGACGACTATAAAGGTATGGTTGTCAAATACATTCTCCATGAAAGACTTAGGGAGGCAACCTATATTCTTGGGATTCGCATCTATAGAGATAGAGCGAAAGAATAATTGGTTTATCCCAAAGTCTATACTTGGAAAAGGTGTTAAAGAGGTTTAACATGCTTGATTCCAAGAGAGGATTGTTACCAGTGAGACATGGTATCCACCTTTCTAAAGAGATGTCTCCAAAGACACCTGAAGAAAGAGATAAGATGGCCAGGATTCCATATGCTTCGACTATTGGAAGTTTAATGTATGCAATGTTGTGTACTAGGCCGGATATCGCATATCTTTATTAGTTTGACTAGCGGTATCAATCCAATCCAGTTTGGAACATCGATAGTACAAGAATATTCTTAAGTACTTGAGAAGAACTAAGGATTTATTCTTGATTTATGGAGGTGGAGACTTGCAATTGGATGGTTATACTGATTCTGATTTCCAATCAGATATCGATGATAGAAAGTCTACCTCTGGATATGTGTTCATTTGTAATGGAGGTGCAGTCAGTTGGAAGAGTTCCAAGCGAGCACGATTGCAGATTCCACTCTCGAGGTGAGTATATTCTTTGCATCGAATCTTGCAAAAGAAGCTGTTTGGATAAAGAAGTTCGTGACAGAACTTACAGTAGTTCCTTCCATTGAGACAACAGTTCCACTACACTGTGACAACAATGGAGCAGTCATACAGGCTAAGGAACTAAGGTCTCAACCAAAATCCAAACACATAGAAAGGCACTACCACATTATCAGAGATATAGTTGGGCAAGGCAATATAGCCATGCAGAAAATAGCATCAGCTGAAAATCCAGCTGATTCATTCACTAAGCCTTTGTCACAAGCTCAGTTAGACTGACATCTTGAGAAGATGGGTCTAAGGTATTGTAATGAATGGCTCTAGTGCTAGTGGGAGATTGTTAGTAGTATGCCCTAGAGCATATCATTTAGTATGTATCTTGTATATATTTTATTAATAAAAGGCATTTCCACTTTTCCGTTTACATAATATATTTATGTGTAATAGAAAAGGTCCATTGATATTTTGTTAGAAATATTATTCTTAAGTTGTTAAGAATATGAGTGACAATATTTCTAGCACAAAGTATCATAAATAGGTTCACAATCGAGGATACTTCATAATAAGGACATGACTTATCCAGAAAGATTGTATTCATGTTTGTTCCCAAGTTATTTATATGAGATATAAATAAGATGGAATGGTGAGTCTCATGCCATATAACAAACATGATAGGCACTTATAAATGATAAGTAGGCCGAACCAGTGACACTTATGACAAGCACATGGAGTTTACTCTTGTCAATGTTTTGTCATAAATCATATCAATGCATATAATCTTTAGACACGAGATAGCACGCTTATCTTGTATATAGGTAGTTTGAGTTTGATCTTTGCTTTCTTAATTGTACTATGTATGGGTATCTGGTCATGTGTTGGCTCCGTCTAGTTATTTATGGAGGTAGGTGTTGATCAAGAAGTAATCTGTTCCTCTAAGTAAATAGAGATAAAATCCTATTTTCATTTAATTGTTGTTGATGTTTCTAGTTCTGGCAGACAGATAGCTTTATTCAGACAAGAGATTCTGATGAGAACAATCTTTTAAACAAGAACTGGAAATAAAAGAGAACATAATATTCATAGCAAATGGAGATTGACATAAACCATGACTCCAGCTTGAGTTGGGATTTTGTAACAGAGAGATTCTAATGCATGGTAACATATGATTATAGGTTCATTTAAGGTAAATCTTATTACTAATTGGGTGGCCATGGCATGCTATGCTAGGTGTTAACCATGGTCTATGAGGTTCATAAAATGATTTAGAGAAATCATTTATGGTAAGAAAGAGTTCGATGATATTAAGAGTTGATATCATGTCTCATTGCCAATTAGTGATGAGCCTAGTAAGTCACACACATACACAAGTTATCACCTATTTAAATATGATTTAATTAATTAATTAAAGAGTTTAATTGATTAATTAAATAGATTTGGTTTGCAATAAAATTGCAAAGTCCCTAGCATGACTTGAAACCAAATCTAGATTATTGGATGTGTAGTATAAATTAAATTTATATTTAAAGTGTTTAAATATGAATTTAATTGATGAGAAATTAATTAATAGAGATTAATTAATTAATTTATATTTGATATAAATTAATTAGAAGAAGAAAATAATTATTTTGGGTTAAGAACTCAAAATTAAGACACGAGGGCATTTTGGTCATTTTGCAGTGTGACACGTGGCACCATGAGATGGTGACACATGGCATAACACATAAGCTTGCCAAATATTTTTAATCATGTAAGATGATTAAAATCAAGATTAAATATAGGTTTGACACTTGGCACAATGTGATTGGGTCACTTAAACCTAGAGCTAATCAAAAGGTGACATGTGGCTAGGGTTTAATGTGTTAACCTAGCTATTTAAGTGGGGTTATGAAAAGAAAACATAACTAGCAGCCTCTCCTCTCATATGTCACGCCACTTTGAGCCTCTCCAGCTATTTCTCTTCATCTCTCATCAATTCAAAGAGATTAGCCATCAATCTCTTGAATTAAGAACACTAGAAATTGTTTCTAGTGTCCTGTTTACATCTCTAATCTCTTAAAAGGCAGAACTTGAATTTCTAATTAATAGAAAAGGCTTTAGAAGCTGTTCAAGGGCTGCCATAGGTGTTCTTGGTGTGGACAAGCTAGAGGGACAACATCTGGTGTCCTCAAGACGAATCTCAAAGGCATGAACATTGCGGCAAAGACATCAAGAGGTTAGTGTAATCGTTCTTGATTTAATCTAGGGTTCTAAAATTAATCTGATTAATTTTAAAATCTTAAATGGCAAATACAGATCCAAAAACATATTAAAAGAGTTTTAATATGTTGTTTATCATTGAAATCAAATAGATAAAAATAAATCTTGCATGGTGCATGTGACCCTAGGTGAAAATTTTTGAATTCAATGGTATAATCTTGTGTTTTTCACGCTTCCGTTCCTTCAAGAACTTAATTCAATTTTTAGGGGATAAATACATAACAAGAGACAAAATCGATCAAAGAAAGTCATCTTCTTCCTTATCTTCCATTTTGGCAGAACTCCATGGAAGAATTTCTTCCTCTATTTTCAAGCTTCCAAGCTTGAATTTCTCTTCCTTTCTCACCTTAAAATCCCTAAGTACCTTCACAAAAAATTAATTTCACACCTTGAGGAAGCTAGTGGTAGCAACAAGAAGGGAAAGAATTGAAGTTTTAGCAAGTCCAACTTGGGTCACAAGAGGTTAGTGCACTAATTATGCTTTCTTCTTATTCTAAGTATGATTAAAATGTAAAATTAAGTTAAAATTTTATGAAATTGAAAAGAATACCATGAGTAATTAAAACCCTAATTTTCAGCAGCCTTGGGAATATGGAGGATTTGATGATTTTAATTGTCCTAAATTTATTAGTGATGATATGTGATGAGTGTACTTAAGTTAGATTGTGAATTTCATGTGTTATGCATGAGATTGTGATTTTGAGTTAGGGTTTTGACCTAACTTTGGGAAATTTGTGTATGGCTTGAAATTGATGATGTTGAGATGAATTGTTGAATATTAAAAGTGCCATGAATGTGAATTGAAGTTTAGAAGTTGGGTGGAATTGAAATTGGGAGTGTTGAATTTTCATGCGGGATTTTGGACCTATGAGTCCAGTGTGGTTTCTAAGTCATAAATAGAGTTGTGTTACTCCAATTTGTGTGAGACCAATTGGAGATGAAACCTAGGACAATTTGCCACATTTTTCATGAAGAGACCATGCCCAAAAACTGTCCCTAACCTGACCCAAAAACTGCTTGAATCCGGACAACCCTAATCTGGACTTAGAAAAATGACCAAATGAATAGTAAATGTTCAAATGGCCATAACTTACTCTAGAAAGGTTAGAATGACCTAATTCTTAAACCTATGAAAAGCTTAGACATAGTCGAACAAATTTCATGAAGAATAGAAATCCAAATTGTAACAATAACCTAATCAAATTGATAACCAAATTAGCTTGTCAAAACAGCCAGAACCAAAACTTCCCAGAAGTTCTGGACTTGAATCTACCCGACCAGTTTTGGGAAAAATGTCATAACTTGGTCCACAAAACTGCAAATGTAGTGAAACCAAAGCCAAAATCTCCATAGGACCTAGAACTACAATTTTGGTGTTTTGACCAAAACTTAGAACCTAATGGAACTTGACCAAATTGTTAGAACAAATCAGTTACCCAAATCCTGAAATTGGACCAAATAACCCCAGAATAGTATTTAAACCATATCTTCCACTAGGAAACTCCAAATGGAATGATCTTAACTGTTCTGGAAACCTAAGAGACAGGGCTCCAACTTTGATTTAGGAACCTTCTTCAAAGTTTTAGTTTAAGAACCCTAAAATAGGAACCAAAAACACTGACCTAAAACTGAAATCCTGAAGGCATAGGGCTCATGAGTCCAGGTTAGTCAATTAGCTATAACTCACCCTACATAACTTGAAAAATTATAATTCTTAAACCTGAGTGACCCTAGGACATAGGGTAGTCATATGAAGAACATTGAGCCAAAAATTGACTGTAGCATGCCTAAATGACTAGGCAAAGATTGACTCCAGAATCTGCCTGATTCTGGAACCAGGAATGGTAATATGACCATAACTTGAGTTTTAAAACTCCAAATGATATGATTCAAAAAGGAAAACAAAGATAAGACATAGAGGAACAACTTCCGTAAAGAAAGTGTGGCCAAATAATAACTACAACTTGACCAATTGGCTAGGTGAAGTTAAGACACTAATTCTGGATTCATGAAATCCTTTAAAAAATGACCTACATTGTAAAATGTTATCCACCCTACATGAGTTGATGAACATATATGAGATGTTATTATATACTTGGAACTTATGTTTTCCCATTACAAGTGATATGAAAATGCTATGAAATAAAACTAGTACACGATATGAAATAATGAAATAATAAGTACTCAATAATACTACCTTGCCCAAAGTATACCTAGATTTATGTATATAGCATGGATCAATTGGTATACTAATTAGGGACTATAGATTGTAGTACTGTCCATAGGAATGATCATTAATAGACAATACATGTCTAGTATGGTTATTCTACAGGCTTTATGCCTGCCTATTAGCCATTATGCCTTATTTTATTTCTGGCTTCATGTCTGCTCGCTAGCCTTGTGCCTGACATGACAGATGTATACATGTTAGATATATGAATGTTTAACTAGTATACTCCGGTGTATCTAGTCTTTATAGTTTGTTATAGGTTACTTGGGCACAAATATAAGTAATAAGTTTTAAAACTGAATGATTACATGAATAGATCACTCATATGAAATTAATAAGACCGAACATGAGATAAATGAGCAGAAAAAGATCCCGATAAATTTAATTGCTCCCAAAGTTCGATAAACATGCAAAAGACTTAAAATTTATGAAAGTATGCATGAAATAGAAATTTTTATTTATTTAGTTATTTTTACTTTACTTTATGCACCACTAAGCAAAATTGCTTAACGCGTTGGTTTTTACCACGCGTATGTACTGGAGATTACCAGCAGTAGCAGCAGCAGGAATAGATAGGGATTGTATCAGATCTACCATTGTGTGGTTGTCACCTCAGCAGAGTAGTTTTGGTAGGTCCCATGTATATTTAGCTTTTGTATTTTGATCATTGTATATAAGTAAATGATGTAATTCATTTTGTGACTGTAAATAAATTATAAATTATTGTATCTAAATTTTATATGAATGAAATGAAATTTATTTTCTTGAAAATTATATGAGTTATGATATGATATGATGTATGGGAAATTCATATGAGCAATAAGATGATATATGAAAATATGAAATAGATATAAATTGTTTTAATAGGTAAATAGTAGAAATCACCATACGCTAATAGAAACAGAGGAGACTCTGTCCTGGTCTCCATAAAAATAAATTGTAATAAAAAAAAAATTTTAAACATGGCATAATATAATTAAATGGACATTAAATTAATAATATACATGAAAATACAAGATAGGGTACTTCGACACCGAATGTGACATACCTTGCTCGGCTACACTGTAGACGGCTAAGGGGTGTCACAATAACTTTGCTAAGGAACTTCAAATTTTCAAAAGTGTGAAAATATTGCTTATTTGGTTACCATTATTTTTTTAATGAGGAGCTAACTTTCCTCTCCCTAGAGGAAGCAACTTCCTGAGCGTGACCCAAGAAAGTTGAAGTTACTGGGTATAAAAATTATTCCTTCCAACCTTACCCTTCTCTTGTTTTATTCTATTATAATGTGTTTAGATCCATGAAAAATAATAAAATAATATTGTTTTTATTTTTATATGCATTGATCAAAAGAAAAAAATTAATTAAATTAAATCCAAGAATTTTTTTAATATTTTGGATAAAAAAAATTAATTATATTTTGTTTATTATTATGTGAGTTAAATTTTTGAGCAGTATGAAACATGTTTTATTGAATCAAACATGTAATGAGAATTTAATATTTGGAGTAAGGGTATCTATGTCATTTTTATTGTCACTTTCTATGAATACACTTTTACTTTTTGGGAATCTAACATACTAACCAAATATATTTACTTCCTTAGAAATAACTTTCTTAAAAATATACTTATCGAGAATTAAACTTCTTATTTTCATAAATTTTGCACATCAACAAATTGGTTCTGTTTGGTTTGGTTTTTCTCAAATGTTAATACTCGAACAAATAAAAAAAAATAAACTAAAAAACTGAATAGGCTTAGTTTAGTTTTGTTTTTTTGTTTTAACCGAAAATTGCACAGTTCTAAGTGCTGTTGTGGACTAGATTGCAATAATGTGAAAAATAAGCTAAAAGATTTGAATTTCGCCAAAATTAAAACATTTGGATTAAAATGCAAATACGCAAGAAGACTTATTTTTTTTTATAAATAAAATATTGTAGTGATGATCAGGAAAAACTTAGCATGCGCTCCTCAAAACTAACCCTAACCAACAGGTTGTCCAGAACACTCAAAACTAAGACAAGGTTTATTTAATAGTTAACCCTCTTTTATTTATTATGTGTCATGTAGGACCTATAACATAATATTAAAATAAGTCACCGAAACTGTTATGTTAGCTTCCCTAAGTCCAATTTAAAAAATACATAAAAGTTTCAAAAAATTTTAAAAAATTAAAAGAATTGAACTAAATAGAAGAAGAACAAAAGTTTTGCCTTTTTAAGATCATTAGACCTATTGAATTTTATAAAAGTTAAAAGAGTATTTATTTTTAAAGAGAAAAAGAATTTAATGTGTATTATATTTATAATATATAAAAATACGAATGAGATAATAAACTTATGAATGAATAAAAATATTTTTAATATATACTTATAAAATTATTACTTTTAAAATATAATGATTTATATAATTATTTATTTTATTTCTTAATTATACTTAATCATTATTTTTATTGTTTAAGTTGTAAAATCAAATTTTATCATATTAATTTAGATATTCAATCCTATATTCTAAAAGATATTCCATTGCAAACCTTCTAGACCAGGTCTTTTAATTATATAGTTTTCTTTCATAAATTCTTTTTAACATCAAATTTCATCAACTTTCTTTCAATTTAAATTTTATTTTTAGTTATCACAACTTTATTTTAGTCTGAATTTAATTAATTTATTTAATAAAAAATTTTATATAAATTTTTATCACTATTTATTATTATTTTAAACAGTTATAACATAAAAGATAAAAGGCAAAATTATTTATCAAGAAATTTTTTATAAAAGAGGAAATTATTACCTAAACCTGATTTATAATTAATTCAAAGCACAAATATGTGAGAACCAAGAATTTAATAAATGATCTCACCATATATCTTATGTCTTGAGTACATGATAGATTAGATCTAAATATCAAAAATCCACACAACTACCTTTTAATTATTTTAAATTATTTTTATTATTAATATTATAAATATATTTACCACATACTAATGACACGTTTGAAGTAAACATAGTCAATAATTAGTTTTTTTTTCCGATATAACCTTTGTATGTAATTTCTTTTATATTTTTATGAAATTGTGGTTATTTAATTTTTATTTATAATTATTTCTTTTTGGGTAATTTAACATCATGTAGTTATTGATTATAAAAAAGGAAAGAAAGAAAGAAAAAAAAAATTTCATGTCCATGCTATATGGCTGTAAAATCCCTTCTCTTGTGTAACTATGTACCGTTGAAGCATTAGAGAATAGATTGCTTTGAACCCAAGCAATGAAGAGAAAGGTTATGGCGGTCGAAGAAGATAGCTCGGATAATAGCGGAGTCGCGTGGTGGAGAGGGCCGTTGCTTGGTAAAGGAGGGTTTGCGTCTGTTTATCTCGCCTATTTGAAGAAACCCAAATCAAGATCTTTTTATCGACCACTTATGGCTGTTAAATCAGCGGAGATCCCTTCCTCAAGTTCGCTTCAAAAGGAGAAAGAGATTTTCAACCATCTTCATGACTGTCCCTACATTCTTGAGTTTAGAAACTACTGTGACTGAGGATGGAAAGATGCTTTACAATCACATCTTGGAGTATGCTTCTCGAGGAACCCTTGCCGATCGTATAAAGAGATCGGGTGGTTTGGGTTACTGAATAGAATGTGAAGAGATACACAAGATCTATTCTTAAAGGCATTGGTTCTATCCATAGTCATGATTATGTTCATTATGACATGAAGCCAGACAATGTCTGCTCGTGCCTAGTGAGGATGGTGACTTTATGCCCAAGATTGGGGATTTTGGATTGGCCTAGAAAGTGCAGAAGACCAATAAGAGGAAGTTTGATTGTTCTATTACTGGGACTGCTTTCTATATTGCACCAGAGACTTTCATTGATAATATTCAGGAATTTCCCTCTGATATTTGGGCACTTAGATGTATGGTTTTCGAGATGTTTATTGGGAAATCACTTTGGGGTTCGAACCCTAATGAAACAACTGAAAAAGCTTGCGAGAGGATTCTTGATAGATATGAATTGCCTAAAATTCCTTCTTGGATTTCAAAGGATGGAAAGGATTTCTTGAAAGGATGTCTAGTGAAGAATCATCAGTTCAGATTCACCATTAAGATGTTATTAATTCATCCTTTTGTATCTGGAATAGATGACACAGAAAGCAGCGAATTTTGGGGAGATTGTGGATTAAGGCTGTGTAAACTCATCTGTGACTGGCGATGAAAGTTGTGATTCGAAATGTTCGATCAATAGTGGCATTCTATATCTGAATAGGATCTTCTTCTTGTTTTTGGCCAGATGTTGTGGAAGAGAGTAATGGTGGGGTGTTTTGAAGTTTTCCTGAATCCACAGAATCGAGTCCAATGAAGTTAGTACTCCAATCTCTGCTATCATTGGCAAAGGTGTTCTTTGCAATTCATTCACCAACACATGTTTCTTCACATATGGTGGAGAAATGTCCTACTATATTCACCATTCCTACAGGTATACATTGACATCATTTTTAGCTTCAAACCACAATTAACTCTTTCAAAATCGTTATTCGGAATTCCAAGTTAAGTAGCAATTTGATCTTTAGTGAACTATATCATTTGTAGAGCAGGACAACAACTTCAGCAGTACATAATTGGAATTGAAAAGATTTGGTCATGTGAAGGAATTGAATCGAAGATGTGATTTTCTTGCAACGGCAAACAATATGATCCAAGTTGGCCAATGCAGCTGGGATCAGAATGCTGTCCTCTGTGCAATTCTGGAAGGAAAACAATGGCTCTGAATTGCTATATATTGTGCTCAAGACTGACCTTGTTATTTAAAGTTACCCGTAATATTCTTCCCCAAGAGAATTAATTACCTAGTGAATTGGAGCCTATAATGATATTATATGATATGCAGCAAGTTGCTGAGTGACGAAGATGCTAATTCGCTACCTAAGAAGGTTTTATCCTGCTCGCTTGCAGGTTTCTTATTTGAGACCTAAAAGTGCTGTCCATGGGCACGGAATATGCTAATCCTGCTACCCATGGGCTTGGAAGAGGTCCATCATTAGTGACGTCTGATTTTATCGGTTGGTTTCAAGAATAAACGTGGAATTGGCATCCATTTGGAAAAGGCGATGTGATCTTCTCCTGTTCATTCAAGGCTCTATTGCTTATGCCATGGAAGCTGCTAAGCAAGGGACTTCTGCCTACACATTTTACATTTCAATGCAACCAATTCACAACTAACTTGTGGTTATAATTTGATAGTGTTCATTAAATAAATAAAAGTCCTGAGTGGTTTAAGGAAAGAAAAAAGGAGGCCATAAGAGAACACTTCTATGAATAAGTTTGCTTTTTTTCTTTCTTTTTGATAAGCTAAGTTTGCTTTAATTAGTAACACATGCATTGATCTGACGCAGAAATGTATCATCCTCCATTATGTTCTATGTAGGAAAAACATTAATTCTCATGACGGATTCAAGACAAAACATGTTTACTTGCGTGACCTGCAGAAACTGTTTAAAGTGTTCATCAAGAAATCTCAAATTCAATTCCCATTAAGATTAGAGCAAAAGGACTAATGGGAAATCCCTATTGAATGGATCATTGCATGTATCAAAGAAAAAATAAATAAAGATAAATGACTTAAACATGGAGGAAAACTATTTTTATGGAATCTGATGGCATCTTTAAGTAGCTAGTTTTGAAAATTTACTATTATTATTGCACTAACTGATAACAGATACACATACATGAACCTATGTATAAGTATGTTTTATAAAAGAAACTTTTTAGCAAGTCTCGTGAAGCTTATTTTTAGAAAGCCTGCACACATTTGGTTCCTTTTTTTTCTATAAATAGGAAATTTTAATAAAATAAGGTATAAAAAACTTTACATGAGCTCATCCAACTAACTTCGATCAACAGACTGCCCCGTACCTGTACACCCAACCCGACCTAGGACAAGGCATGCTAAGGGAAAACCTGGATACTGAAGAACAACAAAGATAACAAAACAGGATTCAAACAATTCAAGAACAAAGTAGACTAGTCCAAAAGCAAATAGAAAGCAGAACTCAGATGAGGACAATATAAACAATAACCCTAAAAATAAAAGAAAGCAATAACGCCTTCAGAGCGTATCAGCCCATGCTTTGCAAGTGAAACAAAGATCAAATTGCCCTCCCGAAGAAAATGAACAAAATGAATCGACGACAAGGATTAAATGAGAACTGAGATCTCCTTGATTACTGAGGACAACTTAAAATATGTCAGAGCCTGTTGTATATCAATTATTCTATGTAGGATAATTTACATGGAATGGCAAAAATAAACATGTATATAGAGTGAGTCTGAAAAAATTATATATATATATTTTTTTAATTTTAGTAACTGCATTTGTATATTTGTCCATCTCCAATTGCTTTGCCATTCTATGTAAAGTATTGACATGATATAACTACTTCACTATATAATTTTTCAAAATGGTGGCCCTATGAGTTCGATTACTCTGAATTAGTAACACATCCATAAATTTGTGCATATAAATGAATAAGCTTCCTCCATTAAAAAATGTTGCTTATGTTCTATATATGCATGGAAAACAAAAGCTCTCAAAAGATAATAGATTTAAACCTATTTTTGTAGAATCTAATGGCATCCATTGACAAATTTATGTTATTATTGCACTAACTGATAACAAATACACACACGTGTATGAAAGCCCATACAAATATGTTTTATAAGAAAGAATGGAATCAATTAATGTCACATTCTTCAATAGCAATGCATTATAATAACTCATGAATGATGACACTATTAAATCTCTCGGATTGAAGATGATTGAATCAGCTCAAAGCTAATTATTATTATTATTATTATTATTATTATTATTATTAAGTATTTTAACGTAAAAGGAAAAATTTATCAACAATTTCTTATACGAAATATCTTTTAGTTACAGCAGAATTTACTTAAAAAGTCAAAATCTTTTATATGTTTTTAAATTTAGTCAAATCTTTTAATTTAAATAATTTAATTTAAAATTTTATTATTATTTTCACACTTATCAATAAACCAATTAATAGTTAAAGTGATTAATAAATGTGGCATGTTGACTTAGCTAGGCATGCTGACTAGATTAAAATTTTATTTTTAAATTCATGGGACTAAAATTTTGGTAAATTATTTTTTTAATTTAAAATAAAAAATCGAGATAAAATTTTTAGCATGTTATATAATTTTTATTTATAATTATTTATTTTGGTAATTTAACATTAATTACTTAGTTATCTTATGGGTCAAAAGATATAAAATTAGTTATTAGTTTAAGTTAGGTTTCAAACTGGTGGCAACTAGGAAAATAAAGCTTTAATTTCACGTCGATGTTATATGGTGGCAAAATCCCTTCTCTTGTGTAACTAAGTATCGTTGAAGCATTGGAGATTAAATTGCTTTGAACCCAAGCAATGAAGAGAAAGGTTATGGCAGTCGAAGAAGATAGCTCGGATAATCACGGAGTCGCATGGTGGAGAGGGCCGTTGCTTGGCAAAGGAGGGTTTGCGTCTGTTTATCTCGCCTTTTTGAAGAAACCCAAATTAAGAAGAGCATTTTATCCACCACTTATGGCTGTTAAATCAGCGGAGGTCTCTTCCTCAAGTTCACTTCAGAAGGAGAAAGAGGCTTTCAACCATCTTCGTGACTGTCCCTACATTCTCGAGTGTTATGGCGAAGAAACTACTATGAGTAAGGATGGAAAGATGCTTTACAATCTGTTGTTGGAGTACGCTTCTGGAGGAACCCTAGCTAATCTTATGAAGAGATCGGGTGGTTGTGGGTTGCCTGAATCGAACGTGAAGAGATACACAAGGTCTATTATTAAAGGTATTGATTACATCCACTGTCATGATTATGTTCATTGTGACTTGAAGCCAGACAATGTGCTGCTCATTCCTGGTGGTGATGGTGACTCTGTGCCCAAGATTGGGGATTTTGGATTGGCCAAGAAAGTTCAGAAGACCAGGAAGAGGAAGCTTGATTGTTCTATTGCCAGGACTGCTTTCTATATGGCACCAGAGACTCTCGTTAATAATATTCAGGAATTTCCCTCTGATATTTGGGCTCTTGGATGTATGGTTTTTGAGATGTTTACTGGGAAATCACTTTGGGGTTCGAACCTAATGAAACAATTGAAAAAGCTTGCGAGAGGATTGCTGATAGATATGAATTGCCTAAAATTCCTTCTTGGATTTCAAAGGATGGCAAGGATTTCTTGAAAGGATGTCTAGTGAAGAATCATCTGTTCAGATTCACCATTGAGATGTTATTAATTCATCCTTTTGTATCCGGAATAGATGACATAGATAGCAGTGAATTTGGGGAGATTGTGGATTAGGGGTGCGTGGACTCATTCCTGCTCTGAAGATGCTAATTCTGCTAGCTATGAAGTTTCATCCCTGCTCACTTGCAGGTTTCTTATTTGAAACCTAAAAAAGTGGTGCGGGTCTGGCCTGGAGGAGGTCCATCATTATTGATGTCTGATCTTCTCCAAAATGCGCCAGTTGGTTTCAAGAACAAATGTGGAATTAGCATTGATGTGGAAAAGCTGCTGTGATCTTCTCCGTTTATTCAAGGCTCTATTGCTCATGATAAGGAAGCTGCAAAGCCAGGGCATTGCTGCTACATTTTACTTTTCTATGTAACCAATTCTCTACTAAAGGGTTGCAATTGATATTGTTCATTATACAAATAAATTTCAATTTGGTTTATGAAATGAAAAAAAAAAAGTCGCCAAATGAGTTCACTACTATGAATAAGTTTTTTTTTTTAATAACCTAAGTTTGCTTTAATTAGTAATACACATACATTGATCTGGGCACAGAAATGCATCCTCCATTAAAAATGTTGGTTATCCTCTATGCGGGGGAAAACATTAGTTCTCATAAGGGATTCAAGATAAGACATGTTTAGTTGCTTGTTCTATTGTAATCATTTAAAGTTTTTATCAAGAAGTCTCATTTTCAGTTCCCATTAACATTAGAGCAAAAGAACTAATAGGAAATCTGTATTGAATGGATCATATTATAAGAAAAAAATTTTCGGCAGATCTTGTGTGAAACTCATTTTTAAAAGAGATTATATTTAGTGCACATGCACAATCTCTTCAAATACATGGTCCCATCTTCCTAAAATTAAGGAAAATTGAATTTTTATATCTACGGCAGCACTATTTTTTACCCTGATGTATAAATAATTATCTTATTTTTAGAGGGCTTGCACATATTCAATTCTTATAAATGAATACTGCAGCCTCATGCCACTTGTGAAATTTAAAAAAATTCTAATAAAATTAAACATGTTAGATCGACGCATATAAACTCTACTAAACTAATAGCATAATGGGAGAGCTATCATTCTAGAGTAACCTAATCGGTTTTTCTGCATAATTGATAGAAGATCTCCCTAGGTATGCAATAAAGTTAAAGATAAACCAATTGGGAGATCTCACTATCTGTTAATAGTGAAATTGTACTAATAGTGAAATGCGATAAAAGTTTTTCTGGAGAGATGGTTACTTATTATTGTGTGACCCACTTTTATTATTGGGCAATTTAGTCTCTTTTAAATTAAAATTAAAAAAAAAATATAACGCTTCTGAAATCAAACTCCTCAACTTTAATTTTGAGACGAATAGTAAGAATTATATTTTAAGCTAGGGGTGTGCATTATTCGGTTATAATTGAATAACCAAACCGAACCTATAAAATTCGGTTGTTTCGGTAAGAGAAAATTCAGTTCTGTTTGATTTTTTAATAATAATATAAAAAATTTTTCAGTTTTCGATTATTTGTTTGATTACCTTTGATTTGGCAGCTGAACTAACCGAAATAACTGAATTTTAATTATTTAATATATTAATTATAATTTTATTAATATTATATTATTTATATTTATTATTTTTATGATTTTATTATAATATTTAACTTATAATTATTATCTTATTAATATTAAATCATATTTATTATTTTTTATAAATAAAAAAGATAAATATATTTTTATTAATATTCTATTAAATAATTAAGAATATAAAAAATATATATATATATATATATATATATATATATATATATATATATATTTATATTTTTTTTTTCCGGTTAATTCAGTTCTAACCGATAACCGATCGAATATTTTTTGTTTCAGTTAATTTTGGTTTTCTCTTGAGCTTGGTTCGATTTAATTAATAACTTTAGAGTCAATTAATAATTTAGTTAATTGAGAATTCGGTTCGATTCAGTTTGATTAACTGAATACTCACACCTAACTAATATTTTTTTAAGTACCCAAGAATCGGAGTTGATCATATGGCACTCTCAAGTCGGATGCCACGGTCATGTGGAGTGGCTTGTCATGCCACTCTCTATCTTCTTGTTGGATGCATCTATATATATATATATATATACGCGCGCGCGGATATGATAAATATGTAACAATAATGATGCAATTGCATGATATTCAATATCTATTCATAAACTGGAGACTATTCTACTCACTAATCTGGTTAGGATAATGAGGAAGGCTTCTTGATCGGATTACTACTACCAAAACAAAAGAATGCCCAAGATCTTGCTAGAAATCCAACAAAGTTTTTCCCAAAAGTAGAACAATTCCTTGCAAAGAAAACTCAATTTAACAAGTAATAAGCATGCAAGGTCTTAGGTCAGCAACACAAAGAATGCACGGCCAATCTAGAGCCTACATTTTAATTAAACGTCCTCCATCCAACGGTCCACATTTATTTAGCTGCTTAAATGACTCTAATATCCTTTTCACCTTCAATTATAGTTATTTTAATATGATTTTTATCTATAGCAATCCACAATATTATTTTTTTTAATAGGCAAACAAATTTATTAATAATAAGCAAACAGGCAAGCAAAAGCTGCCTTACAATGGAAATTCAAAAACTAGGGATGGCAAAAGTTTTTGAATCCAATCTAATTTACTTTGAATCTGATCAATTTTTTTTTATCTAGTTTCATCTCAATATTGTGCAGGGCGAAAATGAGGAGGCCTTCTCCCCATCTCGAATCTCCATCATTGCCCCTCACAATAAAATGTTATTATTATTTATTAAAAAATAATTTATTTCTAAGTATTTATGGATTTAAATATTATATTTTTAGAAAAAAAATGTAAATATATTAGTAATAAACTTATATTTTATTTTTTTAATAAATAAATCTATATTATTTATTAATGAATCGAAATGAAAAATTAAAAAATAGAAAGAAAAGTCTCCATAGAGAAACTTGCCCCATCTTGCTCCCCAGCGGCGAAGTCCCCGCTCCAACCCTGAACTCTTATGGAGGAAGCAATTCCCACTCCTGACCAGCCTCGTTGTCATTCCTAACAAAAGTTTTGATGGCAAGTCTAAACAAGCAAAACAAAAAACTCATTTGCCAAACTACAAAAACAAGACTCAACAAAATAGAGCAAACCAACTAAAAAAGACCCAAAGACCAAAGAAAAACTACAATCAAAATGAAACCAAAACCTTAAGCAATGAACCACTAAGAAGATAACAAAAGGACCAAACCATAGCAGCACAAGCAAATTATGTGCAAAAGAAAACACAACCAAAGCTCAAGGAAGGGACACGTCTAAGTTGGAACCACAAGCTATAAAAACCAAAGATCCACAAGCTGACTCGTGAAATGTGAAATTGCCACAACATGCACTAAGATGGATAGGCAATTGCCACAACATCCACAATATTATTGTACTAATTTATAATTATTGTCCATGCTTTAACACTACCTGATTTACAGTAATTGAAGAACCAATAATTCTAAAAACATACTATGTCAAATTTATAAATTGGCATTATGCTTTACCAATGTAAATTTTAAACTTCGCAATTGCCCTAAAATGTCTCAAGTAGCTAAGATAATATCAGGTATAATATTATAGTGACTTTCTAGATTTTCAGTAGTGTTCAAGTCCCACATGTCTAGGAAAATAGTAGTCTAGGTGTCGATGGAATTTCAACAATGTGAAAACACCTATAGAAAGCCCATGAAAAGTTAGTTAGTAAAGTACTTTTTTTCTTTTAAAAAAAATATCAACATAATGTCAAAAAACTAACCATATAAATTGGGATATTTCATGGGTCTCCAAAATTTTTCAGAGACAAAACTACTCACCACTGGTCTTAAATGAAACCTGGCAACGTAAGGATTAGAGTGATAATCTCTGAATGCTAGCTGATAAGCAACTTAGTCAAATTTTCACCAGAATACTTTGTAGGAAAATTTCTTCTCTTCTTTATAATATATTTAGGTTAACAATTCAAGGTAAGATTTGTTCCTGCATGTTTCCCAATGCATAGGGAGTCATTTGGATGTCATGTCATCCCTGGAGGTGGCTGAAAATAGCCAAAATCTGTGAAATCCCATTGGTAGCTAAATTAGGGTTCACGAGTCACTTGACGAGCTTAATCTCCACAATCCACTATTTTGAATGATTTTGATCCCTATGTGTTCATTGGAGGTTGGGGAGGAGGATGGTGATGCGTCCCAACAAAAATAACACATGACATGAGGGTGGGCAAAGGAAAAAAAGAAAAGGCTTCAGTGCAAAACAAAGTGGTGGCTTTCAATTTGTCATGAACGTGGAAAGGGTTACTCATGTAAGCTCTCTCTCTCTCTTTGTCTCTCTCCCCTACTCATAGGGGAGAGATTTAAATACCTATATAAATCTATTTTAAAATATTAAAATTATCAAAAGATTCTTGTAGGTCTTGACTTATTTTTCAAACATACAAAATTATTAAAATGTGTCATACAGATTAAACAAAATTTAATATGGATAAAATGAAAAAGATGAAAAAAAAAAAAAAGAACTCTGTCTAAAACTCTCTCTGTAGAAATTCTCTCAACTCACAACCTAATCTGAGGGAGAGCTACAGAAATTCTCTCAACTCGCAACCACATCCTTGATTTGAGGGAGAGGTTACTTCTTGTTGGTGATAGCCCATCCCTCCCTCCTTTAGATCTTTTCTTTTTCCTTTCTTTTCTTGTTTTAGTGTTTTTGTTTTCATATATTTTCTTTCAATAACTCTCAAATATGTGCCCTTTTGAAACAGATATTGGAAATTTGTTCTCAGATCTATTCTATTTGATAAATCTTGAATTTATTTCTCTCAATTTTTATGGTTGTCCCTTCTATTGTGAAGGTTTAGTTTTTAGTTATTATAAATAAATTGGTTTTATTTGGTTGTAGATTTATATCTTGATTTGCAGATATAGATCTTTTACCAATGGAGCTTAGTAGTGCGGCATATTCCTCCATTAATGTATAGTAGCTTGAACTTATCTTTGTATATAATATACATCATATTCCTAGAAAAATAGTCTAGGTATGAAAGATTTAGAGAGATTATTTTATTTTCCAAATCAAACAACTAGTGACTACTTGGAAGATTTACATCTTTTATCAATATCATTTTCAAGTAGGAAAGATCCAATATCATTATACTAAAAATCAGTGAATCTTATTATCTATGATAATAAGTTTTATGTCTGATTAATAGAAGTGAGATGTTGGCCTTCATGTAATTATCTGTAATGCTTAACATTTTGATATTATTCATGAATTTATGTTTTTCTAAAAAAAATAAAAAATTCACATAAAAATTAAATTAAATCTTAAAAAATATTAATACACTAGAAATAAAATTGTGGAAGATAACAAATTTCATCCACCATCTCTTAACTTTAATCCTTATGTTGTGATTGTGCTTCAACTTCAGTTTATAATATAAAACTCCATAAATGTTGATTTGATAGCAATAAAGCCCTTGTTATGATATGATATGATATGCGGCAAGTTGCTGAGTGATGAACATGCTAATTTTGCTACCTAAGAAGTTTTTATCCCTGCTCACTTGCACGTTTCTTATTTGAGACCTAAAAAAGTGCTATCCATGCGCCTGGAAGAGGTCCATCATTAGTGATGCCTAATTTTGTCTAAAATGTGTAGGTTGGTTTCAAGAATAAACGTGGAATTAGCATCCATTTGGAAAAGCTGATGTGATCTTCTCTTGTTTAGTCAAGGCTCTCCTGCTTATGCCACGGAAGCTGTTAAGCTAGGGACTTACTGCCTATACATTTTACATTTCCATGTAACGAATTCTCTACTAAATGGTGGTTGTAAATTGATATTGTTCATTATACAAATAAAAGTCATTTTTGGTTTATGAAATGAAAAAAGGTGGCCATATGAGTTCACTGCTATGAACAAGTTCGCTCTTTTTTCTTTGTGATAAGCTAAGTTTGCTTTAATTAGCTGTTAGTAGTATGCCCTAGAGCATATCATTTAGTATGTATCTTGTACATATTTTTAATAATAAAAGGCATTTCCACTTTTCCGTTTACATAATATATTTATGTGTAATAGAAAAGGTCCATTGATATTTTGTTAGAAATATTATTCTTCAGTTGTTAAGAATATGAGTGACAATATTTCTAGCACAAAGTATCATAAATAGGTTCACAATCGAGGATACTTCATAATAAGGACATGACTTATCCAGAAAGATTGTATTCATGTTTGTTCCCAAGTTATTTATATGAGATATAAATAAGATGGAATGGTGAGTCTCATGCCATATAACAAACATGATAGGCACTTATAAATGATAAGTAGGCCGAACTAGTGACACTTATGACAAGCACATGGAGTTTACTCTTGTCAATGTTTTGTCATAAATCATATCAGTGCATATAATCTTTAGACCTGAGATAGCACAGTTATCTTGTATATAGGTAGTTTGAGTTTGATACTGCTTTCATACTTGTACTATGTATGGGTATATGGGCATGTGTTGGCTCCTGCTAGTTATATATGGAGGTAGGTGTTGATCAAGATGGAATCTGTTCCTCTAAGTAAATAGAGATAAAATCCTATGTTCATTTAATTGTTCTTGATGTTTCAAGTTCCTGGCCAGGACAGATAGATTTATTCAGAAAAGAGTTTCTGGTGAGAAAAATCTTTTAATCAAGAACTGGAATTAAAAGAGAACATAATATTCATAGCAAATGGAGTTTGACATAAACCATGACTCCAGCTTGAGTTGGGATTTTGTAACAGAGAGATTCTAGTGCATGGTAACATATGATTATAGGTTCATTTAAGGTAAACCTTATTACTAATTGGGTGGCCATGGCATGCTATGCTAGGTGTTAACCATGGTCTATGAGGTTCATAAAATGATTTAGAGAAATCATTTATGGTAAGAAAGAGTTCTGATGATATTAAGAGTTGATATCATGTCTCATTGCCAATTAGTGATGAGCCTAGTAAGTCACACACATACACAAGTTATCACCTATTTAAATATGATTTAATTAATTAATTAAAGAGTTTAATTGATTAATTAAATAGGTTTGGTTTGCAATTAAATTGCAAAGTCCCTAGCATGACTTGAAACCAAATCTAGATTATTGGATGTGTAGTATAAATTAAACTTATATTTAAAGTGTTTAAATATGAAATTAATTGATGAGAAATTAATTAATAGAGATTAATTAATTAATTTATATTTGATATAAATTAATTAGAAGAAGAAAATAATTATTTTGAGTTAAGAACTCAAAATTAAGACACAGGGGCATTTTGGTCATTTCATAGTGTGACACGTGGCACCATGAGATGGTGACGCATGGGATTACACATAAGCTTGCCAAATGTTTTTTAATCATGTAAGATGATTAAAATCAAGATTAAATATAGGTTTGACACTTGGCACAATGTGATTGGGTCACTTAAACCTAGAGCTAATCAAAAGGTGACATGTGGCTAGGGTTTAATGTGTTAACCTAGCTATTTAAGTGTGGTTATGAAAAGAAAACATAACCTGCAGCCTCTCCTCTCATTTGTCACGCCACTTTGAGCCTCTCCAGCTATTTCTCTTCATCTCTCATCAATTCAGAGAGATTAGCCATCAATCTCTTGAATTAAGAACACTAGAAATTGTTTCTAGTGTCCTGTTAACATCTTTAATCTCTTAAAAGGCAGAACTTGATTTTCTAATTAATAGAAAAAGCTTTAGAAGCTATTCAAGGGCTGCCATAGGTGTTCTTGGTGTCGACAAGCTAGAGGGACAACATTTGGTGTCCTGTAGACGAATCTCAAAGCGCAGAACATTTGCGGCACATCAAGAGGTTAGTGTAATCGTTCTTGATTTAATCTAGGGCTCTAAAATTAATCTGATTAATTTTAAAATCTTAAATGGCAAATAAAGATCCAAAAACATATTAAAAGAGTTTTAATATGTTGTTTATCATTGAAATCAAATAGATAAAAATAAATCTTGCATGGTGCATGTGACCCTAGGTGAAAATTTTTGAATTCAATGGTATAAACTTGTGTTTTTCACGCTTTCGTTCCTTCAATTGGTATCAGAGCCACTATATTTGCCATTTAGATTGTTGATTATATGATTTAATTGTGTGATTTGATCATGAGATGATTGATTCATTGCTGGTTGGATTAAGAGGTGTGGCGTCACACATGGTGAAGCCACCAATGGTGGCGGCAACAATGGTTCCATGGGTGGTTCAAGGTTTGGCTTTTAATTCTACAATTGTTGTATGATCTAAGGCCTATTCTTTGACTAATTAAAGTGTTTAATTAGTAGTTTTAATCATACAATTAAATTATGATTCAAATCAGAATTTTAAAAAATTATTTGAATGTGATTCAAATCTGAATTTTAAAAATTGTTTGAATGTGATTCAAATCTGAATTTTTAAAGTTGTTTGAATCATATTTAAATCTGATTTTTTAAAATTGATTCAATAAAATTCAGATCTGATTTTTTAAAAAATATTTGAATGTGATTCAAATCTGATTTTTTTAAAAATGTTTGAATGTGATTCAAATCTGAATTTTTGAAGTTGTTTGAATGTGATTCAAATCTGAATTTTTAAATTTGTTTGAATGAGATTCAAATCTGAATTTTTAAATTTATTTGAATCATATTCAAATCTGGATTTTTAAGTTGAATATGAGATATTCAATTTAATATAAGTATGTATGTTTTATTTAATTGTTAAATAGTGATATGCATGATGGATGATCATGGACTATAAAAGACCAATGTGATTGGATTTATTTCTTTTATGTTTCTTTGGGATTGTAAATTAATTAATTTATTTTAATTTATTTTGGGCATGTATTATTAAGTTTGTAATATTTTTGGGTTGTAATTTCATTTATTTAAGTTCTTGTAAATTCGCCTTGGTATGCCAAGGATTACTATGTAATATTCGATTGCAAGAAGTTCAAGGAGGTCAAGAGCATTGGTGGGACCAGTGGGAGGAATTCAATATCAAGTGTTGATTATGTACTCCTTCAGCAACTCATGTAAAATGAATGAATGAAATGCACCTAGGAATGGCCTGATTCAATTCTTGGTGGCTCAGAATTGAATCCCTTAGAAAGTCCATGATCATACCATATTTATTGCTTATCCATGAATGCATGAGATGTATGGGAATGTATGCAATTATATGATATATGCATGCTAAATGGATAATGTGCAAAGTGAGACCTTAATAGTAATTAGGATGGCTATAAAATCTTCCAAACAAATGATTAAGTTGGAAATGGTATAATTAAAGTAATTATAACATAAGCCCTCCATTGGGGCAATTATTTTAAGAAATTTTAAATAGTTGCGTGAGATGCAATTAATTTAAGAGATTTTCTTAAGAATAATTGTTAAGCATGAGATGTTGTAAATATGTAAATGGTTTGGTGGCCAATATTGGATGTACCTGAGGACATTAAAATTATTTGCATAATTACTGGCTCAATGGGATCAACTTAACTAATGCAAGATAAGTCAATAATGGATGTACCTGAGATTTTGAGCATTAGGGGCTAGGTAAAGGATTGAACCTCACATGAGATGTGATGGGCAAGGAGTTGCTCACTTATAGTTTATTGTAATTCCAATAATGGATGTACCTGAGGATGATCATAGAATTATAAGAATTCAATCACCCACTAGAAATCCATCCAACTAGGATTTCCGTTTTCTACTTTGGAAGTGTAGGATTCGCTAAGTTAGTGGGAGGACCAATTTGATTAAAAGACCATAATCATTTTGGTTAATTACATGATACATTTACTAATTAACTGGTTATTTTCTCAGCTTAATTTTATGATAAAAATGAGCACAAAACAACCACCACCATCCAATATCCTTGCAAGCATACTTGATCACAATAGGTTGACAGGACCTAATCTGTCTGATTGGCTAAGAAATTTGAAACTTGTCCTGAACCTTGAACATATAGGATATGTTCTAGATTCAAATGTTCCTGGTCCCTTACCTCCAGAGGCCACACAAGAGGAACATGAAACTTTGGACTAGTGTAAGGAGCATGATATGAGAGCTTAGTGTTACATGATTGCTTCCTTGAGTAATGATTTACTTAAGCAACATGAGAACATGCAGAGTGCGAGTGAGATCCTCCTTCACCTACAAGAGTTGTATGGTGAGCACAACAGGAATGCTAGGTATGAGATATCTAGACAGCTATTCCGTATGAGGATGTCTGAGGGACAGAATGTTGGGGATCATGTCCACAAGATGATTCGGTGATTGAGCTTGGAACATCTTGACTTCAACATGGATTTCCAACTACAAACGGATTTGATCCTTGATCCTTCCTGAGTCTTTTGGGAATTTTGTGACAAATTTCCATATGACTAAACAGGAATGCACCTTAGCTGAATTACTCAACATGCTGGTTATTGCCCAAAAGAATATGCCAGGCAATAAAGGAAAAGAGGTAGCTTTGGTTGCATCTTCTTCTGCTGGAAAGTCCAACAAGAAGAAGGGCAATAAGAAAAAGAAACCTCAGATTCCTGGTCCTTCCAAGAAAATAGCTAAACAGAAAAGGAAGACTAAAGCTGATGGAGGCAAAGGAAAGTGTTTCCACTGCCAACAGGAAAATGTTTCCATTGCCAACAGGAAAGTGTTTCCATCGCCAGTAAGAAAGTGTTTCCACTGGCCAGAGTATAGCAATCTAAATGAATGCAATGCCATGGTGAAAACCAACTCAAGTTCAAAATATATTTGGCACTTAAGGTTATGTCATGTTGCAGAAGATAGGATTGCAAAATTGGACAAAATGGGGATTCTATCCTCATTGGGCTCTGAGCCTACTCCAACTTGTGAATCTTGCCTTCAAAGCAAAATGACTAGATCACCCTTTGTTGGACAAGGGCTAAAAGCTGAAAATATTTTGGAGCTAATACATAGTGATGTATGTGGTCCATTTAAAGAAATGGCTAGAGGGGGCTTTCATTATTTTATTACCTTTACTGATGATAAATCAAGGTTTGGGTATTTGTATTTGATGAAATACAAACATGAATCTTTTAAAAGGTTCAAAGAATTTAAATTTGAAGTAGAAAATCAAACAGGAAAGAGTATTAAAGCTCTTCGATCAGATCGTGGAGGTGAATATTTGAGTACTGAATTTGATGAATACTTGAGAGAGCATGGCATTGTTTCTCAGCTGACTTCTTCAGGAACGCCACAGTTGAATGGTGTATCTGAAAGGAGAAATTGTATCCTATTGGATATGGTACGTAGTATGATGAGCTATACTGATATGCCAATCTTCTTTTGGGGATTTGCATTAGAATCAGCTTTGTATATTCTGAATAGGATTCCATCAAAATCAATTTCTTCCACACCTTATGAGATATGGCATGGAAGAAAACCAAGTCTTAAGCATGTTAAGATTTGGGGTCCCAAATTTTATATCAAAAAGTCAACAACGATAAATTGGAGACCAGGATCGTAAAAGGTCGATTTGTTGGATATCCAAAAGATAGTTTTGGATATTATTTTTATTTGCCTACTTCACAAAAGGTTGTGATAAGTAGAGATGCCACATTTCTTGAAAAACAGTTTGTTCAAGAAGGAGGCAAAGGAAGGAAAATAGAGTTAGAATTGGAGAATTCTGACCAAACAACAGATCAGATGGATATAGATCCATCTAGTCAACCTATACCCATTGATGAAACATCTACAGCTGTTCCTCGTAGAATAACCAGGGTATCTCACACACCAGTGAGATATGGTTTTCTTCATGAAGAAGAACAAGAGTTGTCTACTCATGAAGAAGTAGATCATGGAGATGATCCACTTACCTATGAAGAAGCTATATCAGATATAGACTCTTCAAAATGGATTGATGCTATGAAATCCGAGATTGATTCCATGTATAAGAATCAAGTTTGGGATCTTGTTGACCCACCTGAAGGTATTGTACCTATAGGGAACAAATGGGTTTTCAAGAAGAAAATTGGTTCTGATGGAAAGGTAGAGACCTATAAGGCAAGGCTAGTAGCGAAAGGGTTTCGCCAAAGGCAAGGAATAGACTATGAGGAGACTTTCTCGCCTGTTGCCATGCTTAAATCAATAAGGATTTTATTAGCAATAGTTGCATACTATGATTATGAAATTTGGCAGATGGATGTCAAAACAGCTTTTCTCAATGGATACATTGAAGAAAACATTTTCATGGAACAATCTAGGGGATTTGAATCCCAAGATGGTTCCAAGGTATGCAAGCTAAAGCGATCCATTTATGGGTTGAAACAAGCTTCGAGGAGTTGGAACATCCGTTTTGATGAAGCCATTAAATCCTTTGGTTTTATCAAAAATGAGGATGAGCCATGTGTATATAAGAAGGTTAGTGACAGTGCTATCACTTTCCTTGTCTTATATGTGGATGACATACTGTTGATGGGTAATGATACAGGTATGTTGACGACTATAAAGGTATGGTTGTCAAATACATTCTCCATGAAAGACTTAGGGGAGGCAACCTATATTCTTGGGATTCGTATCTATAGAGATAGAGCGAAAAGAATAATTGGTTTATCCCAAAGTCTATACTTGGAAAAGGTGTTAAAGAGGTTTAACATGCTTGATTCCAAGAGAGGATTGTTACCAGTGAGACATGGTATCCACCTTTCTAAAGAGATGTCTCCAAAGACACCGAAGAAAGAGATAAGATGGCCAGATTCCATATGCTTGGCTATTGGAAGTTTAATGTATGCAATGTTGTGTACTAGGCTAGATATCGCATATCTCGTTAGTTTGACTAGCGGTATCAATCCAATCCAGTTTGGAACATCGATAGTCACAAGAATATCCTTAAGTACTTGAGAAGAACTAAGGATTTATTCTTGATTTATGGAGGTGGAGACTTGCAATTGGATGGTTATACTGATTCTGATTTCCAATCAGATATCGATGATAGAAAGTCTACCTCTGGATATGTGTTCATTTGTAATGGAGGTGCGATCGGTTGGAAGAGTTCCAACAGAGCATGACCGCAGATTCCACTACGAAGCCGAGTATATTCTCGCATCGATCTTGCAAAGGAAGCTGTTTGGATAAAGAAGTTCATAACAGAACTTACAGTAGTTCCTTCCATTGAGTCAGCAGTACCATTATACTGTGACAATGATGGAGCAGTCATACAGGCTAAGGAACTAAGGTCTCACCCAAAATCCAAACACATAGAAAGGCACTATCACATTATCAGAGATATAGTTGGGCAAGGCGATATAGTCATGCAGAAAAATAACATCAGCTGAAAAATTCAGCTGATCCATTCACTAAGCCTTTGTCATAAGCTCAGTTAGACTGACATCTTGAGAAGATGGGTCTAAGGTATTGTAATGAATGGCTCTAGTGCTAGTGGGAGATTGTTAGTAGTATGCCCTAGAGCATATCATTTAGTATGTATCTTGTACATATTTTTAATAATAAAAGGCATTTCCACTTTTCCGTTTACATAATATATTTATGTGTAATAGAAAAGGTCCGTTGATATTTTGTTAGAAATATTATTCTTAAGTTGTTAAGAATATGAGTGACAATATTTCTAGCACAAAGTATCATAAATAGGTTCACAATCAAGGATACTTCATAATAAGGACATGACTTATCCAGAAATTTTGTATTCATGTTTGTTCCCAAGTTATTTATATGAGATATAAATAAGATGGAATGGTGAGTCTCATGCCATATAACAAACATGATAGGCACTTATAAATGATAAGTAGGCCGAACCAGTGACACTTATGACAAGCACATGGAGTTTACTCTTGTCAATGTTTTGTCATAAATCATATCGATGCATATAATCTTTAGACACGAGATAGCACAGCTTATCTTGTATATAGGTAGTTTGAGTTTGATCTGCTTTCATACTTGTACTATGTATGGGTATATGGGCATGTGTTGGCTCTGCTAGTTATATATGGAGGTAGGTGTTGATCAAGATGGAATCTGTTCCTCTAAGTAAATAGAGATAAAATCCTATGTTCATTTAATTGTTCTTGATGTTTCAAGTTCTGGCCAGACAGATAGATTTATTCGTAAAAGAGTTTCGGTGAGAAAAATCTTTTAATCAAGAACTGGAATTAAAAGAGAACATAATATTCATAGCAAATGGAGTTTGACATAAACCATGACTCACTTGAGTTGGGATTTTGTAACAGAGAGATTCTAGTGCATGGTAACATATGATTATAGGTTCATTTAAGGTAAACCTTATTACTAATTGGGTGGCCATGGCATGCTATGCTAGGTGTTAACCATGGTCTATGAGGTTCATAAAATGATTTAGAGAAATCATTTATGGTAAGAAAGAGTTCTGATGATATTAAGAGTTGATATCATGTCTCATTGCCAATTAGTGATGAGCCTAGTAAGTCACACACATACACAAGTTATCACCTATTTAAATATGATTTAATTAATTAATTAAAGAGTTTAATTGATTAATTAAATAGGTTTGGTTTGCAATTAAATTGCAAAGTCCCTAGCATGACTTGAAACCAAATCTAGATTATTGGATGTGTAGTATAAATTAAATTTATATTTAAAGTGTTTAAATATGAAATTAATTGATGAGAAATTAATTAATAGAGATTAATTAATTAATTTATATTTGATATAAATTAATTAGAAGAAGAAAATAATTATTTTGAGTTAAGAACTCAAAATTAAGACACAGGGGCATTTTGGTCATTTCACAGTGTGACACGTGGCACCATGAGATGGTGACGCATGGGATTACACATAAGCTTGCCAAATGTTTTTTAATCATGTAAGATGATTAAAATCAAGATTAAATATAGGTTTGACACTTGGCACAATGTGATTGGGTCACTTAAACCTAGAGCTAATCAAAAGGTGACATGTGGCTAGGGTTTAATGTGTTAACCTAGCTATTTAAGTGTGGTTATGAAAAGAAAACATAACCTGCAGCCTCTCCTCTCATTTGTCACGCCACTTTGAGCCTCTCCAGCTATTTCTCTTCATCTCTCATCAATTCAGAGAGATTAGCCATCAATCTCTTGAATTAAGAACACTAGAAATTGTTTCTAGTGTCCTGTTAACATCTTTAATCTCTTAAAAGGCAGAACTTGATTTTCTAATTAATAGAAAAAGCTTTAGAAGCTATTCAAGGGCTGCCATAGGTGTTCTTGGTGTGGACAAGCTAGAGGGACAACATTTGGTGTCCTGAAGACGAATCTCAAAGGCGCAGACACGCTGCAGCACATCAAGAGGTTAGTGTAATCGTTCTTGATTTAATCTAGGGCTCTAAAATTAATCTGATTAATTTTAAAATCTTAAATGGCAAATACAGATCCAAAAACATATTAAAAGAGTTTTAATATGTTGTTTATCATTGAAATCAAATAGATAAAAATAAATCTTGCATGGAGCATGTGACCCTAGGTGAAAATTTTTGAATTCAATGGTATAAACTTGTGTTTTTCACGCTTTCGTTCCTTCAATAGCAACACATGCATTGATCTTGGCACAGAAATGCATCATCCTCCATTATGTTCTATGCGGGAAAAAAAATTAGTTCTCATGAGGGATTCAAGATAAAACATGTTTACTTGCGTGATCTACTGTAACCATTTAAAGTTTTCATCAAGAAGTCTCAAATTCAATTCCCATTAAGATTAGAGCAAAGCACTAATGAGAAAATCCCTATTGAGTGGATCGTTGCATGTATCAAAGATGAAAATAAATAAAGATAAATGACTTAAACATTGAGGAAAACTATTTTTATAGAATCTAATGGCATCCTTAAGTAGCTAGTTTTGAAAATTTACTATTATGGCATCCTTAAGTAGCTGGTTTTGAAAATTTACTATTATTATTGCACTAACTAATAACAGATACACACACATGAACCTATGTACAAGTATGTTTTAAAAAAAAAAACTTTTCAACAAGTCTTGTGAAGCTTATTTTTAGAGAGCCTACACACATTTGGTTCTTTTTTTTATAAATAGGAAATTTTAATAAAATAAGGTAGGAAAAACTTAGCATAAGCTCATCCAACTAACTCTGATTAGCAGATTGCCCAATACACCCAACCTGACCTAGGACAAGGCATGCTGAGGTAAAACTTGGATACCGAAGAACAACAAAGATAACGAAACAGGATTCAAACAATCGAAGAAAAAAGTAGAATAGTCCAAAAGCAAACAGAAAGTAGAACTCAAATGAGGACAATACAAACAAGAACCCTTAAACTAAAAGACAGCAATAACGCCTTCAGAGTGGATCAGCCTTTGCTTTGCAAGTGAAACAGAGATCAAATTGCCCTCCCAAAGAGTATGAACAAAATGAATCAGCGGTAAGCTTAAATGAGAACTGAGATCTCGTTGATTATTGAGGATAACTTATAATGTGTCAGAGCTCATTATATATTAGTTATTCTATGTAAGACAATTTACATAGAATGGCAAAAATAAACATGTATATGCAGTAGATCCCAAAAAATTATAATTTTTTTTTTTAATTTCAGTAACTGCATTTGTATATTTGTCCATCTCCTATTGCTCTGCCATTCTATGTAAAGTATTGATATGATATCACTGCTTCACTATATAATTTCTTAAAAAGGTGGCCCTATGAGTTCACTGCTATGAATTAGTAGCACATCCATTGATTTGCGCATAGAAATGAATAAGTTTCCTCGATTAATAAATTATGCTTATGTTTTATACGTGCACGAAAAAACAAATGTTCTCATAAGGTATTCAAGATGAAACATGTTTAGTTACATGCATTTCCTATTAATTGTAACAGTTTAAAGTTTTCTTCGTGATTAAGATTAGAGCAAAGTGAACAATGAGAAAGAGTAAATATAAATAAAGATAACCGATTTAAACTTATTTTTGTAGAATCTAATGGCATCCATGGACAAATTTCTATTAGTATTGCACTAACTGATAACAAATACATGCATGAAGGCCTATACAAGTATATTTTATAAGAAAGAATGGAATTAATTAATGTCATATTCTTCAATAGCAATGTATTATAATAACTCATGAATGATGACACTATTGAATCTCTCAGATTGAAGATGATTGAATCAGCTCAAAGCTAATTATTATTATTATTATTATTATTATTATTATTATTATTATTATTATTAAGCGTTTACAACATAAAAGGCAAAATTTATCAATAATTTCTTATACAAAATATCTTTTAGTTACAGCAAAATTGACTTAAAAAGGTCAAAATCTTTTATTTTTTTAAATTTAGTCAAATCTTTTAATTTCAATAATTTTAATTAAAATTTTATTAGACCAATTAATAGTTAAGGTGATTAGTTAATGTGGCATGTTGACTAGCTAGGCATGCTAACTAGATTAAAATTTTATTTTTAAATTTATGGGACTACATTTTTTTCATAAAATATTGTTTTAATTTAAAATAAAAAGTTAGGTTAAAATTTTTAGCATATTGTATGATTTTTATTTATGATTATTTCTTTTCTAGTAATTTAACATTAATTATTTAGTTATTTCATGGGCCAAAAGATATAAAATTAGTTATTAGTTTAAGTTAGGTTTCAAAATGGTGGCAACTAGGAAAGTAAAGCTTTAATTTCACATTGATGTCATATCGTGGTAAAATCCCTTCTCTTGTGTAACTAAATATCGTTGAAGCATTGGAGATTACATTGCTTTGAACCCAAGCAATGAAGAGAAAGGTTATGGCAGTTGAAGAAGATAGCTCGGATAATCACAAAGTCGCATGGTGGAGAGGGATGTTGCTTGGCAAAGGAGAGTTTGCGTCTGTTTATCTCGCCTTTTTGAAGAAACCCAAATCAAGAAGAGTATTTTATCCACCACTTATGGCTGTTAAATAAGCGAAGGTCTCTTCCTACATTCTTGAGTGTTATGGTGAAGAAACTACTGTGAGTAAGGATGGAAAGATGCTTTACAATCTGTTGTTGGAGTACGCTTCTGGAGGAACCCTAGTTGATCTTATAAAGAGATCGGGTGGTTGTGGGTTGCCTGAATCGGATGTGAAGAGATACACAAGGTCTATTCTTAAAGGTATTATTTATATCCACTGTCATGATTATGTTCATGTGACTTGAAGCCATACAATGTGCTACTTGTGCCAAGTGGGGATGGTGACTTTGTGCCCAAGATTGGGGATTTTGGATTGGCCAAGATAGTTTAGAAGACCAAGAAGAGGAAGCTTGATTATTCTATTGTAGGGACTACTTTATATATGGCACTAGAGACTCTCGTTAATAATATTTAAGAATTTCCCTTTGACATTTGGGCTCTTGGATGTATGGTTTTTGAGATGTTTACTGGGAAATCACTTTGGGGTTTGAACCCTAATGAAACAACTGAAAAAGCTTACCAAAGGATTGTTGATAGATATGAATTGCCTAAAATTCCTTCTTGGATTTTAAAGGATGGTAAGGATTTATTGAAAGGATATCTAATAAAGAATCATCAGTTCAAATTCACCATTGAGATGTTATTAATTCATCCTTTTGTATCCAGAATAGATGACACACAAAGCAGTGAACTTGGGGAGATTGTGGATTAAGGGTGCGTGGACTCATCCTTGCTCTGAATATGCTAATTTTACTGGCTATGAAGTTTTCATCTCTGCTCACTTGCAGGTTTCTTATTTGAAACCTAAAAAAATGCTGTAGGTTTAGCCTGGAGGAGATCCATCTTTAGTGATGTCTAATCCTGTCTAAAATGTGCTAGTTGGTTTCAAAAACATATAAGAGGAATTAGTATTCATTTGGAAACTCCGACTAAGTAGTTTATGCTTAGCCAGTCCCAAGTCCGGATAAAGGAGGAGGGTTACAGTAGGTCACAACCAACATAAAAATTTTATCATTCCTCGTGGTATGGATTCTTATGATATAAATGTTGAGGCATCCTCTACTTACTATGCGCTGCATCAGAGCCCGGGTGTAGTGAGAAATATGTAAAGGTGTAGTGCATTCACTGAAGGCGATGTGCCATACCGACGCCTAGGTGTGGTGTTAAATGAGCAAGGGTTCCCACATCATGGATGGGTGTGGACAAAGAAGTTAGTCCATAGAATAGATAGTAGAACAGATAGTGGAACAGAACACAAGATAGGCATAAAGAATAATAGAAGATATCATAGAAGGAGATCAATTAGGAAGGAACAGGATAGGAGGAGAATCAGGGTTGGTACTTGGAATGTTGGATCACTTACAGGAAAATTAATGGAGCTTATGGATATCTTGGAAAGAATAAGGATAAATATTATTTACATTCAGGAGATTAAATGGGTAGGAGAGAAAAGTAAGGAAGTGGGTAATTTAGGATACAAACTGTGTTTTACCGAAATGGAGAGGTACAAAAATGGAGGGGGCATGATCATAGACAAGACATTGAAAGATAGCATAATAGCTGTGAAAAGAATAGAAGATAGAATTATACTAGTAAAGCTAGTACTAAAAGGAGAAATAATAAATATAGTTAGTGCTTATGTCCCACAAATAGGACTAGATAGTGAGAGTAAACAAAGGTTTTGGGAAGATATGGATAATCTAATGCAAAGCATACCAAATAAAAAGAATGTTCTCATCGGTGGAGATTTGAATGGACATATAGGAAGTGATAGGCAAGATTATGAGAATGTTCATGAAAGTTTTGGTTTTAGTAGCCAAAATGAGAAGGGGAAAAGTATCATGGATTTTGCCATGGCGTACGACCTAATACTAGCAAATACCTACTTTATAAAAAGGGAGTCACATTTAGTGACTTTCAAAAGTGGACAATATAGAAGCTAAATTGACTTCCTCTTAATCAAGAAGACAAATAGAGCTCTATGCAAGGATTGCAAGGTTATTATAGGAGAGGCATTAACAAGTCAACATCAGTTAGTGGTTTTAGATGTCAAGTTGAGGAAGAATTCAAGTAAGGTTAGAAGAAATATTGTAGCTCGAACAAAGTGGTGGGGGTTTAAAAGAGTAAAGCAAGTAAAGTTTAAAAATGAGCTTCTCGAGTCTGAAGCAAGGAAGCTGGATGTGGAGGCCAATGGTATGTGGATACAGATGGCATAAAAGATTAGAAAAGTAGCTAGAAAAGTACTTGGAGAGTTTAGAAGACATGGATCATCCTAAAAAGAGAGATGGTGGTGGAATAACAAAGTATTAAAGGCAGTGAAGAGAAAAAGGAAATGGTATAAGAAATTATCTAAGTGTGATAATAATGAGGCTTATGAATAGTACAAGATAGCAAAGAAAGAGGCAAAAAAGGCGGTTAGTCAAGCAAGAGCGTAGGCTTTTGAAAAGTTATATGAGAAACTTGAAACTAAAAAAAAAGGAGAAAGATATTTATAGATTAGCAAGGAGGAGAGAAAAGAAATGTCAAAATATCAATCAAGTTACGTGCATTAAGGATAAAAAAGGAAAAGTGTTGATGAAAGATGAGGATATTAAAGAAAGATAGAGAAATTATTTTGATGATCTCTTTAATAATAGTCAAAGTGGTAATAACATGAATATAGACTACAGATGTGAATTACACTCAAAGGATTAGATCTTTAGAAGTAAAGAAAACACTTAAGAGAATGATAATGGGTAAAGCCTGTGGACCCGATAGAATACCAATTGAAGTGTGGAAGTGTTTCAAAGATGTAGGAGTGGCATGGTTAACTAAATTGTTTAATAAGATTCTAAACTCAAAGAAAATGCTGATGAATGGAGGATGAGTATTTTTGTATATATTTTAAAAAATAAGGGAGACATACAGAGTTATTCAAACTATAGGGGAATTAAACTCATGAACCATACTATGAAGTTATGGAACATCGACTACGTCATGACACTTCTATCTCTCCCAATCAATTTGGATTCATGCCCGATCGTTCAACTATGGAAGCAATCTTTTTCATTAGAAGCTTGATGGAGAAATATATAGATGTGAAGAAAGATCTATATATGGTTTTTATCGATTTGGAGAAGGCTTATGATAATGTTTCAAGAGATGTCTTATAGAGAGTGTTAGAACAAAAGAAGGTATCTATTAGGCACATACAAGCGTTGAAAGATATGTATGAAGGAGCAACTACTATTATGCGCACAGTGGGAGATGACACAAGAGATTTCCCTATCTCAGTTGGATTACACTAAGATTAAGCTGTCAGCCCTTGCCATTTTACATTAGTTCTAGATGAATTGCCAAACATATACAAGAGAATATCCCTTGGTGCATGATGTTTGCAGATAATGTAGTTCTAATAAATGAGACGTGATAAGGAGTCAATAGAAAGCTAGAGCTTTGGAGAAGTGCTCTAGAGTTAAAGGGCTTTAAGTTAAGTAGAATGAGGACAAAATACATGCATTGCAAGTTCAGTGAAGGCCAAACTAGTGATAGGAAAGGAGTTAGTTTGGATGGAGTGGTATTACCCCAAAGTAATCACTTTAAATATTTCGGCTCAATTCTTCAAATAGATGAGGGATGTGAGGAGGATGTTAGTCATAGGATTAAAGCCGGATGGTTGAAGTGGAGAAGTGCCACGGGAGTTTTATGTGATCATAAGATTCCCAATAAGTTAAAACGACCAGCCATGTTATATGGTAGTGAGTGTTGGGCAATGAAGGAGACGTGTGCATCTAAGATGAGAGTTGCGGAGATGAGAATGTTAAGGTGAATGAGTTGCCATACTAGACTAGATAAAGTCCGTAATGAGAATATTAGAGAAAAGGTAGGAGTGGTGCCAATTGAAGATAAATTGAGAGAAGGGAGATTGAGGTAGTTTGGTCATGTGAAGCGTAGACATACGGAGGCTCCAGTTAAACAAGTAGAGCACATTGGGTTAGAGGATAAAAAGAAAAGAAATGGTAGATCTAAACTGACTTGGAGGAGAGTAGTATAATATAACCTAAAAGCATTATACATTTTCGAGGATTTAACCCAAAATTGTTTAGAGTGAAGAAAGAGAACCATATAGCTGACCCTAATAAATTTTTGGGATAAAGGCTTAGTTGAATTGAGTTGAGTTGACTTGTAGCATTCATTTTGAAAAGCTGATGTGATATTCTCTTGTTTATTCAATGTTTTTGTGCATTTCATCAGTAGCTGCTACTCACATTTTACTATTCTATGCAACCAATTCTCTACTAAAAGCTAGTTATAATTTGATATTATTCATTATATAAATAAAAGTCATTTTTGGTTTATGAAATAAAAAGAGGTGGCCATATTATTTCACAGCCACTATGAATAAGATTGCTTTAATCAGTAACACATACCTTGATCTGGGAAAATAAATGTATGCATCAACCTCCATAAAAATGTTGTTTGTGATCAATACAGGGAAAAGCTCAAATTCAATTGACATTGAGATTAGAGCAAAAGGATTGCTGGGAAATAATAGAGATATTTCCTATTGTTCTATTATTAATATAAAATATTGATATTAAAAAATTATGATTTAATTTTATAAAAGAAGATCCGTTTGAATATGTGGAGTTTTCTATTGCAATTTTGATAATCTTTTGAATTAGTAAAATTATTGTACTAATTGTTATCAGATATGCACGTGAAAGCATTTACAAGTATGCATTATAAGAGCATATATTTTCAGTGCGAAGTTAGTGCAAAATATATTAAATTATAGTTTTGGTTTATTCCAATCATGTCAAAATTTCATTAACTGCTTAGTGAAGATATTTTTTTATTAGTTTTTTTTTTATTTCATGAATCTTGTTATTTTATATTAATTAGCATTTTATTTTTTTTTTCAGTCTAGAAAATTTTAATTAAAAAAAAAACCATCAAAAAGTTTGGATTAGTTATAAATATAAGGCCTTATTTGTTTGGGGGTTGGGGATAACTTTGCTAAGGAACTTCAAATTTTCAAAAGGGTGAAAATATTACTTATTTGGTGACCATTATTTTTTTAACATCCTGGAAAGTTGGGGAGCTAACTTTCCTCTCCCCAGAAGAAGTAATTTCCTAAGCCTGACCCAAGAAAGTTGTAGTTACTTGGTATAAAAATTATTCCTTCCAACTTTACCCTTCTCTTTTTTTTTTCTATTATAATGCTTTTAGATCCATAAAAAATAATAAAATAATATTATTTTTCTTTTTATATGCATTCATCCAAAGAAAAAAATTAATTAAATTAAATCCAAGAATTTTTATAATATTTTTTGATGAAAAAATTTATTATATTTTGTTTATTATTATGTGATTTAAATTTTTGAGCAGTATGAAATATGCTTTATTTAATTAAACATTTAATGAGAATTTAACATTTGGAGCAAGGATATTTATGTCATTTTCATTGTCATTTTCCATTAATACACTTTTACTTTTTGGAAATTTAATATACCAACCAAACACATTCAAATCATACTTCCTTAGAATTAACTTTCTTAAAAATATACTTATCGAGAATTAAACTTCTTTTTTTCATAATTTTCGCACATCAACAAATTGGTTTGGTTTGGTTTGGCTTTTCTCAAATATAATAATTGAACCAATTAAAAAGAAATTAAACTAAAAAACTGAATAGGGTTAGTTTTGTTTTGTTTTTTTCGTTTTAAGCAAAAATTATTAGGAAATTTGGGCAGATTTTTTGGAGAAAAAAAATACACACGCTAAATAAATTTTTATTAATTTTAACAAGATAATTGCGAAAGTATAATCATTTCTGATATACAAGATCCATCAATGTGGTAAGTACAGAGCATACTTTGAATCATACTAATGCCTTAATTACAACACTCTCACACTTTATTATTTTCTCTACTCTCCTTTGGATGGGAATTCTATCTCTCATCTCACTTCACTTTTCATACCCAAAACCTTGAAGGAACTTGGCTATTTATAGGCACATAAAGGTCCCATTGCATTTAATGAAAATCCAAGAAAGTCTAACAAAAGATCTAATTCAAAGATATTGGAAGATTTGAACCATTTGATTAAATCTTGAAATTAAATTAGTGTTGACTCCAACACTCCCCCTCAACACTAATGATCTCTTTCCTTAAAACCATGCCAAGTAGCTTCTGAAACTTTTCTGTCTTCACACCCTTGAAACCTTTTGTAAAAAGTCTGCTAATTGGTCATCAGTCTTTATTGGCATTATTTGAATCTAGTCTTGCAAAACTTTCTCCCTTAAGTAGTGATAATGCACCTCTACATGCTTTGTTCTAGTGTGAAATACTGGATTCTCAACTAAACGTATTGCTGATAGATTATCACAGTATAATTGTACTATAAAATCTATTGGTTGCCACAAATCCTTCAATAATTGTATCAACCAAGCACATTCTTGTGCTGTCATAGCTACTGCTCTATATTCTGCTTCTGTGCTTGATAATGACACTGCTGGTTGCCTTTTACTGCACTAAGAAATTGCTCCTGAGCCAAAATTAAACACATATCTATTTGTTGATATGCAGATATCAAGATTGCCAGCATAATCTACATCACAATACCCTTATAATTCACATGTGCTTCCTTTCTTATAGAAGATACCATAATCAGCAGTTCCTTTAATATATTGCAAAATTCGCCTAGTAACGTCCAAATGAAGCTTCTTTGGCTTTTGCATAAACCCACTAATAACACTTATAGCATAAGAAATATCTGGTCATGTTATAGTAAGGTAGATTAAACTGCCAACTAGCTATCTGTAAATTATTGCATCTTCCAAGTCCTTGCCTTCAGTTGAACATAGCTTGGCATTAACCTCCATAGGAGTTGAGATGGGCTTGCAATCAAGTAACCCAAACTATTGTAGCAAATTCTTTACATACTTCTAGACCATAATAATAATTCATCTCTTGATCATTCCACTTCTAGACTAAGAAAATGCTTCAACTCTCTAAGTTCTTTTATTTGAAACCGCACACCCAAATTTCTTTGTACTTGTTGGATTTCTTCTGAGTCATTTCCAGTGACAATGAGATCATTAACATATACAAGTACAATAACCATTTCTTCATTTTTAGCTTTTATGAACAAATTTGAATTTGTTGGAGATACAGTATACCCACTGTATACTAGAAATTCAATAATCTTGCCATACCATGCTCGTGGTGATTCTTTTAGCCCGTATAGAGCCTTTTTCAGTCTGCAAACTTACTCTGCATGAGACTTATTTATGATACCTTTTGGTTGCTCTATGTAGATGTCTCGATCCAGCTCACCATGTAAGAATGCATTTTTTACATCCATCTGCCAAAGCCTCTAAGCTTTGCTTGCTTCAAGTGATAGCAACACACAAACTGTGGTGATTTTTGCTACTGGACTAAATGTTTCATCATAATCTAGCCATATTGTTATGAGAATCCACGAGCTACAAGCCTTGCTTTGTACCTTTCAATTGATCCATCTGATCAAGTTTTCACTTTGTACACCCATTTACAAGATATGGGTTGCACATTTTTGGGTTTTGGCATAAGTTCCCAAGTTTCATTTTTCTCCAGAGCTTGAATTTCTTCTACCATGGCTAATCTCCACTCCTTTTTCTTAGATGCCTCTTCATAAGTAAATGGTTCCACTATTCCAACATTTTATATTAAAGCTGTATTGGCGTATATGGGATTCAGCTTCCTTTGTCTAATTAACCTTCGCAAAGGCCTTTGAGAGATTTCCTCCATGTGATAGTCTTCTATCTGACTTGGCCTTTCTTCTTCTTTTTGATACACTCCTATTTTCCATGAACTCTTCATCTTTGATGAAGGTATTTCTTCATTGCTATCATTTTCTAATTCAATAATATCTTCATATGGTTGAGCATTTTCATTTGTTGGCTGCTCTCCCAGTCTTTCTTGCAATTTTTCTTCAATCTTCTTGGAGTCTGGCAATAAGACTGTTTATGATGACCACTAAGATGATGATTCATCAAACACTATGTTTCTTGACACATAGCACCGTCCTGTTATTGGATCACAACATCTCCAAACTTTACATTGATCAACATACCTAACAAATATGCATTAGATTGCTTTTTTATCAAACTTTCCATGTAGATGGTCTGGTATGAAAGCGTAACATACACAACCAAATATATGAAGTGACTAACAACTAGCTTCTTTTTCCTTAACTTCTCAAATGAAGATTCAAACCCCAATGTAGTATAAGGTAGTATGTTAATGACATGGGCTGTTGTTTTCATACAATTTGCCCAAAAATAAGGTGGCACATTTTTGGCATGCAACATGCTCCCACATATCTCTACCAAATGCCTATTCTTTCTTTCAGCAACTTTATTCTACTGTGGTGTGTTTGGATAAGTTGTTGCTTTATCTTGCAGTGTTGCAAGAATTGCACAAACTCTGATGATGTGTATTCTCCTCCATTATCTGTATGCAAACATTATATATTTTGATCAAGTTCTTTTTCAACTTTCTCTTTAAACTCTTTAAATTTGCTCAAAGATTCTGACTTCGCTTTGAGAAAATCTACCCAGATATATCTTGAGAAATCATCACTAAAGGTTATCATGTACCGGAAACCACTTACTGATGATTGTTTAATTAGACCAAACACATCTGAGTGAACTAGCTCTAATAGCACCTTGGCTCTGAATTGGACTCTTCATATGGTAGTTGGTGTGCCTTACTGCACTATAAGGCCTAGCCAAGTAGCCCAACCCATGAAACCAAATTAGAGGGCCCATAAAAAGATAACTCTAGAATTTGTATTTATATATATACGTATGTGTGTGTGAAAAAAAAAAAAAAAACACAGAACAGATAGCTTCAGGTAGTTTAACAGGGGAGGAGAATTTCACACACTCCATAGCCAAATTTCACCTTGATCCCTCCATCTTCAACCCAAACTTCTTCCTTATCATTTCTTTTACATCCAAATCACTCAATTACACCCATAAATCCATAAAAACCTTAGCTAAAACTCATTTCTTCCCACAATAGCACAAATTACGTTTTAATAGGTAAGTTTTTCTTCCTCTTTTTCTTGTGAAATATTAAGCTTAAATTAACTTCCTTTATTATTTAATTGTGATTTCTATGGAAAAAGAAATTGAGGGAGGCAAGTTTAGGATAAAGATTTGTGGTAAAGTTGATATTGAAGTAAGGGTTTCTATGGATTAATTTCAAGGAAATTCATAGCTATAATATATATACATATATATATAAGGTATTTTTAAAAGGTGAATATCAAAAATTAGTTTTCAATTATGAGAATTAAATTTAGGTTCTTTAAGTCCTAAATATTTGGTTGAGAGTGAAGAAATTAGAATATAGAATTTGTTGATTTTGAATATATTAATGAATATTAATTATATTTATGTGAGCAAGGATTCTAAAGTTATTGTTGGAAGAAAATGTGGTATGAACTATTAAAAAGGAGAAAAATATTATTATGGAGGGGCAGAAAAAATGATTTAAGAGAGAAAAGGGTGAAATTAATTATGGATGTATTATATAGGCTTTAGAGGGGCATTTTAAATTATTTGTGAATGTGTTGTGGCTTGTGAAGAATTGGTTGAGTTCTTGGAATTTTGGAAGACGTTCAATTTATACTGAAATGCCTCCAAATTTTTTTGAATTTTAGATAAATAAATCATGCATTTTACCTTCATCTTCTTCATCTTCAGGATTTAAAATTCCTTTTCTTAATGTATTACTTTTCCCTACACTTTTAGGAGATGATCCAACTCCTGTTGTAGATACTAGGGGTGCTCCAGCAGTTTAAGCTTCGTTAGTCTTCAGTACAGTGAGTGGATAAATTTATAACACTAGTATTTTTATTAAATATAAATTTATGTTATTATTTGTGTTATGAAAAAAAAAATGGGAATGGATAGTGGCTTTTTTCTGTGTGCTTTAAATAAATGAAATAAGATTTTAATTTTAGCTAAATAAATAGTCAAATACACTCTATATATGCACCGAATGGATTGCACTTGATGACGGGTGATTTATTTCAACTTAGTATATATTTATACTGTCATTGGGACAGCGCTTGATATATATATAGCCTTTAGGGCATATATCAAGTGGTCGCCCTTTGGGGGTAGCTCTGCACATGTGTATGATAAGCATATTTATTGCTCTTGGGCCATTAGTGCCATCATAGAGCCCAGGATGCTAACATTGCTCTCAAGTTGCCAGAGTTTATTATATGCACCTGAGATGCCAACATTATCTATAGGAGGCATATTGTGAGTGCTTGAGAATATTACTGATTTTATGATTATTGGCAAAGTTATTTCTGAAATATTTTCTTCACAGCATGAAATTTTATTTTATCTCAGTTATGTGAATTATATCAAATGATATTTATTCAGCTGACATATGTTAATATAGTACCTGGTACTAATAAGTACCCAAACCTTGTTTATTTCTCCCTTTGTTATTTATTTATTCGCTCATTGAGTAGATGTACTTACCTTTTATATTTTTAATATTTTATATTCTTTTTGGTAATCCTTCATTTAGTAGCCCTCGTTTATTAGCATTGTCTTTTCTTCCACTTCACCAGCTACAGAGTTTAGTGGAGGTCAGGCCAACATGTTCCTTTTGTAAATTTTGATCATTTTGGATTATTGTATATATTATCTATGTGTTTAGACTGCTACCCACCTAAAGTCTGTGTTTGTATTATTTTTGGTTCCCATGGAGGGAAAAAATCATGTATCTATGAAGATGATTTATCTATTTGGCATAGAGCCACTTTATGTGTATATGTATATACTTACATATTCTTCCAGGTTTTCAGCAAGTTTCATATGTCTAATTAGATATATTTTAAGGGAAACTTTGTCAATTTTTCCTTATCACATTTCCCTCTAGTGCAGGTGTGACACATATTAACATCCAGTGCACACAATGTCCTCTTGGACTTCTAGTTGAGCAAGTACTTTCAACATTGACTTCTTCATCATCACTTTCAATTTCTGATAACTGACGTGTCCTAGCTGAGCATGCCACAAATCAACTGTCTCATTCTTTCTTGTCTTATCAATATATGTAGTTTGAGCAGTCATCACATTGACTGACTCAAGCTATTTGCCTTCCATGATTGGCTCACTTGTAGCTTTCAAACTTCTATACACCTTGATATCACTTGGTCCAAACACCACAAAATTACCAGAGGCTGGCAAGTATGATACTGATAACAGATTCTTCTTCATACTAGGCACATGATAAACATTTTGTATTCATATTTGGCATGAGTTGAACTGAGGTATAACTATAGTATTACCGATGTGAATAATTGGTAATTTTGAATTGTCAACAATCACCACAACTTTACTTCCCTTATATGCCTTCATATCTAAAATCTTGCCAGTGTCTCCACTCATATGATTAAAATACTCAGAATCAACGATCCAATCATCCTTGTAGTTTATAGCTTCATTACAAGTAGTTGTAAGAGCCACTTCCTCTTTAGATTTTGACGGTTGACACAAGTCTACTTCTTCTTCAACTGCAATAGAGGCCTATAGGTCCCGTTTTACTTCACTGCCATTTGAAATTGATGTAGCAATATTGCCTTTTTCTTTCTTGTGCCAACAATCCTGAGTAAAATGACCTTTCTTGCCACAATTGTAGCATTCATCATTCTTTTTATAACTCCTTTTGTCTTCTCATTCATTGTTATCACGAGTGCCCTATTTTGCTCCCCCTTATTGAGAGCTTCGATTTTGGCGACCTTTTTCCAATCTCCTTGCTTTTTCCTTTGCTTACCTTTTCCATTCTTGAACTTTTCTTTAAAATTCTTCTTCTTGATCTAAAAAGGGCTTTCTCCTCATCTTTGATTACAACTCCAGACATCTGCTCATTTAAAGCCTCTTGAATGGATAACAGATTCTCCAACTCTGTCAAAGTTGGTTCTTTAGCCCATCATCGAGTGGTAGTAACCAAAGCAGCATATTCTAGTCTTAGAACATGAATGATAATTCTTCTTACTCTTGAGTCACCGATCTTATTCTCGAGATCAAGATTTGAAATATCAACTTCACTTTGGTAAAGTAATGGCTAATTATCAAGTTTGCTTGTGAGACTGACCTGAGTTCATTCTCAAGTCATTGCAATTTTGCTTCATTTGTTCATGTGAATAATTCTACTAGAGCGTCCCATGCTTCCTTTGGTAATTTGACATCTTTAATGTGATGCAATAACTCATCCTCCACTATGATTAAGAATGTGTACATAGCTTTCTCAGCTTTAATTCTCCACTTTCTAGCCTCCTCATCATCAATTGGTGGTGTAGTATCACTTCCTTAACGATACTCCATAAATCTTGCCCCAATAAATAGTACTGCATGCGGATACTCCATGTACTATAGTTGTTCTGGTTGAGCTTCTCAATCGAACTAGATGAACTAGCTAGATCTGCCATAGTGACTTGGCAGTGTTAGAAATAGTATATGAACAATTGTACCAACAAATTACACTAGGAAAATTTCCAAGAAAGATTGGAGGGTCACAATGGTCCACTTAAATTCCAATCTCCTTGGACAAAATTTTTCCAAACATGCAATTAATAGCACAATATATCATATAAACTATACCCAAGAAGCCAAGTAAGTTTTGCCCCTGACACCAACTTCACAAGCCCAGACTACGCACTTTCTTCTAGCATATATTGGTCCCTAACCTCCCGCTCTGATACCACTTAGGAAAATTGGGTAGATTTTTTGAAAAAAAAAATACACACTCTAAATAAACTTTTATTAATTTTAATAAGATAATAGCAAAAGTATAATCATTTCTGATATACAAGATCCATCAATGTGGCAAGTACAGAGTATACTTTCAATTATACTAATGCCTTAATTATAACACTCTCACACTCTACTATTTTTTCTACTCTCCTTTGGATGAGAATTCTATCTCTCATCTCACTTCACTTCTCATGCCCAAAACCTTGAAGGAGCTTGGCTATTTATAGGCACATAAAGGTCCCATAGCATTTAATGAAAATCCAAGAAAGTCTAACAAAAGATCTAATTCAAAGGTATTGGAAGATTTGAACCATGTGATTAAATCTTGAAATTAAATTAGTGTTGACTTCAACAAAAATTGCACAGTTCTAAGTGTCGTTGTGAATTGGATTGCAATAATGTGAAAATAACCTAAAAGATTAGATTTAAATTTTGCCAAAATTAAAACATTTGGATTAAATGCAAATAGGCAAGAAGACTTAATTTTTTTTTATAAATAAAATATTGTATTAATGATCAAGAAAAACTTAGCATGCACTCCTCATAACTAACTCCAACAGGCAGGTTGCCCAAAACACCCAAAATAAAGACAAGATTTACTTCGTAGTTAGCCTTTTTTTTATTTATTATGTGCCATGTAGGACCTACAATATAATATTAATATAAGTCACCTAAACTATTATGTTAGCTTTCCTAAATCTAATTTAAAAAATAGATAAAAGTGTTAAAATTTTTTAAAAAATTAGCCTATTTCACTAAAATTAAAAGAATTGAACTAAATAAAAGAAGAATAAAAGGTTTGCCTTTTTAAGATTGTTAGACCTATTGAATTTTATAAAAGTTAAGAGTATTTATTTTTAAAGAGAAAAAGAATTTAGTGTGTATTATATTTATAACATACAAAAAAATATGAATGAGATAATAAACTTAAGAACGAATGAAAATATCTTTAATATATAATTACAAAATTATTACTTTTAAAATATAATGATGTATATAATTATTTATTTTATTTCTTAATTATACTTAATCTTTATTTCTATTGTTTAAGTTGTAAAATCAATTTTTATCATATTAATTTAGATATTCAATCCTATATTCTAAAAGATATTCCATTGCAAACTTTCTAGACCAGGTCTTTTAATTATATAGTTTTCTTTCATAAATTCTTTGTCACATCAAATTTAATCAACTTTCTTTCAATTTAAATTTGATTTTTAGTTATTACAACTTTATTTTCGTTTGAATTTAATTAATATATTTATTAAAAAAAATTTGTATAAATTTTCATTACTATTTATCATTATTTTAAATAATTATAACGTAAAAGATAAAAGGCAAAATTATTTATCAAGAAATTCTTTTATAAAAGAGAAAATTTTTACCTAAAATTGATTTATCATGGATTCAAAATATAAATATATGAGAATCAAGTATTTAATAGAGGTTCATCACACATCTTGTGTCTTGAGTAGGTGATAAACCGGACCTAAATAAGAAAAACACATACAAGTACCTTTCAATTATTTTAAATTATTTTTATTACTAATATTATAAATATATTTACTGCAAACTGATGACATGATTGAAGTGAATATAGTCAATAATTAATTTTATTTTCCGATATTACCTTTGTATGTAATTTCTTTTATATTTTTATGAAATTGTAGTTATTAAATTTTTATTTATAATTATTTCTTTTTTGGTAATTTAACATTAATTAGTTATTGATTATCAAAAAACGAAGAGATATAAAATTAGCTATTGGTTAAGTTGGGTTTCAAAATGACGGCAACTAGAAAAAGAAAGCCTTAATTTCATGTCAATGGTATGTGGCTGCAAAATCCCTTCTCTTGTGTAACTATGTATTGTTGAAGCATTAGAGATTAGATTGCTTTGAGCCCCAAGCAATGAAGAGAAAGGTTATGGCAATCGAAGAAGATAGATTGGCTAATCACGGAGTTGCATGGTGGAGAGGGCCGTTGCTTGGCAAAGGAGGGTTTGCGTCTGTTTATCTCGCCTATTTGAAGAAACCCAAATCAAGATCTTTTTATCGACCACTTATGGCTGTTAAATCAGCGGAGATCCCTTCCTCAATTCGCTTCAGAAGGAGAAAGAGGTTTTCAACCATCTTCATGACTGTCCCTACATTCTTCAGTTATGGTGAAGAAACTACAATGGCCAAGGATGGAAAGATGCTTTACAATCTGTTGTTGGAGTATGCTTCTAAAGGAACCCTTCCTGATCTTATAAAGAGATCGGGTGGTTGTGGGTTGAAGAGATACACAAGATCTATTCTTAAAGGCATTGGTTATATCCATAGTCATGATTATGTTCATTGTAACTTGAAGCATGATTATGTTCATTGTAACTTGAAGCCAGACAATGTGCTGCCCGTGCCTAGTGGGGATGGTGACTGTGTGCCCAAGATTGGGGATTTTGGATTGGCTAAGAAAGTTCAGAAGACTAAGAAGAGGAAGTTTGATTGTTCTGTTGCAAGGACTGCTTGGTATATGGCACCAGAGCCTCTGGTTGATAATATTCAGGAATTTCCCTCTGATATTTTGGCCCTTGGATGCATGGCTTACAAGATGTTCATTGGGAAATCACTTTGGGTTCGACTTCAAACCCTGATGAGACAACTGAAGAAGTTTCCGAAAGGATTGCCGATCGATATGAATTGCCTAAAATTCCTTCTGGGATTTCAAGGGATGCCTAGGATTTCTTGGAAGGATGTCTTGTGAAGAATCATAAGTTCAGATTCACAATTGAGATGTTATTAATTCATCCTTTTGTATCCAGAATAGATGGCACAGAAAGCAGCGAATTTGGGGAGATTGTGGATTAAGGGTGCGTGAACTCATCTGTCACAGGTAATGAACCTTGTGATTCGAGCTATTCTAAATAGTGGCATTCTATATCTGAATAGGATCTTCTTCTTGTTGTTGGTCAGATGTTGTGGAAGAGAGTAATGGTGGGGTGTTTTGAAGTTTTCCTGAATCCACAGAATCAGTAGTCCAATGAAGTTAGTACTCCAATCTCTGCTATAATTGGCAAAGATGTTTTTTGCAATTGTTTCACCAGCATATGTTTCTTCACATATGGTGGAGAAATGTCCTACTATATTCACCCCTCTTACAGGTATACATTGATATCCCTTTTAACTTCAAACCACTTTTAACTCTTTCAAAATCGTTATGCGGTATTCCAAGTTAAGCAGCAATTTGATCTTTAGTGAACTATATCATTTGTAGAACAGGACAACAACTTCAGCAGTACACAATTGGAATTGAAAAGATTTGGGCATGTGAAGGAATTGTAGATGTGATTTCTTGCAACCGCAAACAATACCATCCAAGTTGGTCAATGGAGCTGGGATGAGAATGCTGTCCTCTGTGCAATTCTGGAAGGAAAACAATGGTTCTGAATTGCTATTTATTGTGCTCTCGACTGACCCTGTTATTTAACGTTACCAGTAATATTGTTCCCCGAAAGAATTAATTACCTAGTGAATTGGAGCCTATAATTATATGATATGATATGCAGCAAGTTGCTGAGTGACGAAGACGCTAATTCTGCTACCTAAGAAGTTTTTATCCCTGCTCACTTGCAGCTTTCTTATTTGAGACCTAAAAAAGTGCTGTCCATGGGCCTGGAAGATGCTAATTCTGCTACCTATGGGTCTGGAAGAGGTCCATCATCAGTGATGACTGATTTTATCCCAAATGTGCCAGTTGGTTTCAAGAATAAACGTGGAATTAGCATCCATTTGGAAAAGCTGATGTGATCTTCTCCCGTTTATTCAAGGCTCTATTGCTTATGCCACGGAAGCTGCCAAGCCAGGGACTTGCTGCCTACACATTTTAAATTTCTATGCAACCAATTCTGGACTAAATGGTGGTTGTAATTTGATATTGTTCATTATATAAATAAAAGTCATTTTTGGTTTATGAAATGAAAAAAGGTAGCCATATGAGTTCACTGCTATGAATAAGTTTGCTTTTTTTTTTTTTTTAATAAGCTTAGTTTGCCTTAATTAGTAACAAATGCATTGATCTAGGCACAAAAATGCATCATCCTCCCTTAGGTTCTATGAAGGGAAAAACATTAGTTCTCATGAGGGATTCAAGACAAAACATATTTACTTACGTGATCTACTGTAACAGTTTAAAGTTTTCATCAAGAAGTCTCAAATTCAATTTCCATTAAGATTAGAGCAAAAGGACTAATGTGAAATCCCTATTGAATGGATCACTGCATGTATCAAAGAGGAAAATAAATAAAGTTAAATGAGTTAAACATGGAGGAAAACTATTTTTATAGAATCTAATGGCATCTTTAGGTAGCTAGTTTTGAAAATTTACTATTATGGCAGCCTTAGGTAGCTAGTTTTGAAAATTTACTATTATTATTGTACTGATTGATAAAAGATACCCACACATGAACCTATGTACCAGTATGTTTTATAAATAAATAAAAAAAAAAAAAAAACTTTTTAGCAAGTCTTGTGAAGCTTATTTTTAGAGAGCCCACACACATTCGGTTCCTTTTTTTTAATAGGAAATTTCAATAAAATAAGGTAGGAAAAACTTAGCATGAGCTCATCCAACTAACTCCTTTTAGCATATTGCCCCGTACACCCAACCCGACCTAGGACAAGGCATGCTAAGAGAAAAACCTGGATACCAAAGAACAACAAAGATAACAAAACAGGATTCAAACAATCCAAGAACAAAGTAGAATAGTCCAAAAGCAAACGGAAAGCAAAACTCAAATGAGGACAATACAGACAAGAACCCTAAAACTAAAAGAAAGCAATAGACAAGAACCCTAAAACTAAAAGAAAGCAATGACGCCTTCAGAGCGGATCAGCCCTTGCTTTGCAAGTGAGACAAAGATCAAATTGCCCTCTGAAGAGTATGAACAACATGAATCGATGGCAAGGCTTAAATGAGAACTGAGATCTCGTTGATTACTAAGGATAACTTATAATGTGTTTGAGCTTGTTATATATCAATTGTTCTATGTAGGATAATTTACATAGAATGGCAAAAATAAATATGTATATAGAGTGGGTCCCAAAAAATTCTATATATATTTTTTAATTTCAATAACTACATTTGTATATTTGTCCATCTCCTATTACTATGCCATTCTATGTAAAGTATTGATATGATATCACTACTTCACTATATAATTTCTCAAAAAGGTGGCCCTATGAGTTCACTTCTATGAAATAGTAACACATCCATTGATTTGTGCATAGAAATGAATAAGTTTCCTCCATTAGAAAATGTTTCTTATGTTCTATACATGCATGGAAAAACAAAAGTTCTCATAAGGGATTCAAGACGAAACATGTTTAATTACATGCATTTCCTATTAATTGTAACAGTTTAAAGTTTTCTTCAAGATCAAGATTAGAGCAAAATGACTAATGAGAAAGAGTAGATATAAATAAAGATAACCAATTTAAACCTATTTTTGTAGAATCTAATGCATCCATTGGCAAATTTCTATTATTATTGCACTAACCGATAACAAATACACACACATGCATGAAAGTCTGTACAAGTATGTTTTATAAGAAAGAATGGAATCAATTAATGTCACATTCTTCAATAGCAATGTATTATGATAACTCATGAATGATGATACTATTGAATCTCTCATATTGAAGAAGATTAAATAAGCTCAAAGCTAATTATTATTATTATTATTATTATTATTATTATTATTATTATTATTATTATTATTATTATTATTATTATTATTATTATTATTAAGCATTTACAACATGAAAAGAAAATTTATCAATAATTTTTTATACGAAATATATTTTAGTTACAGCAAAATTGACTTAAAAAAGGTAAAAATCTTATATTTTTTTTTAAATTTAATCAAATCCTTTAATTTTATTAATTTTATTTAAAACTTTATTATTATTTTTATATTTACCAATAGACTAGTTAATAGTTAAAGTGATTAGTTGATGTGACATGTTGACTAGCTAGGCACGCTGACTAGATTAAAATTTTATTTTTAAATTTATGGGACTAAAATTTTTGATAAAATATTTTTTTAATTTAAAATAAAAAGTTGAGTTAAAATTTTTAGAATGATATATATATTTTATTTATAATTATTTCCTTTTTGTTAAATTAACATTAATTATTTAGTTATTTTATGGGTCAAAAGATATAAAATTAGTTATTAAAGTTAGGTTTCAAAATTGTGGTAACTAGGAAAATAAAGCTTTAATTTCAAGTCGATGTTATGTGGTGGTAAAATCCCTTCTCTTGTGTAACTAAGTATCGTTGAAGCATTGGAGATTACATTGCTTTGAACCCAATCAACGAAGAGAAAGGTTATGGCAAACGAAGAAGATAGCTCGGATAATCACGTAATCGCATGGTGGAGAGGGCCGTTGCTTGGCAAAGGAGGGTTTGTGTCTGTTTATCTCGCCTTTTTGAATTATCCACCACTTATGGCTGTTAAATCAGCGGAGGTCTCTTCCTCAAGTTCGCTTCAGAAGGAGAAAGAGGTTTTCAACCATCTTCGTGACTGTCCCTACATTCTTGAGTGTTATGGTGAAGAAACTACTATGAGTAAGGGTGGAAAGATGCTTTACAATCTACTGCTGCAGTACGCTTCTGGAGGAACACTAGCAGATCTTATAAAGAGATCGGGTGGTTGTGGGTTGCCTGAATCGGATGTGAAGAGATACACAAGGTCTATTTTTAAAGGTATTGATTATATCCACAGTCATGATTATGTTCATTGTGACTTGAAGCCAGACAATGTGCTGCTTGCGCCTAGTGGGGATGGTGACTTTGTGCCCAAGATTGGGGATTTTGGATTGACCAAGAAAGTTCAGAAGACCAAGAAGAGGAAGTTTGATTGTTCTATTGCAGGGACTGCTTTGTATATGGCACCAGAGACTCTCGTTGATAATATTCAGGAATTTCCCTCTGATATTTGGGCTCTTGGATGTATGGTTTTCGAGATGTTTACTGGGAAATCACTTTGGGGTTCGAACCCTAATGAAACAACTGAAAAAGCTTGCGAGAGGATTGCTGATAGATATGAATTGCGTAAAATTCCTTCTTGGATTTCAAAGGATGACAAGGATTTCTTGAAAAGATGTCCAGTGAAGAATCATCAGTTCAGATTCCCCATTGAGATGTTATTCATCCTTTTGTATCCGGAATTAATGACACATAAAGCAGTGAATTTGGGGAGATTGTGGACTAGGGGTGCGTGGACTCATCCCTGCTCTGAAGATGCTAATTCTGCTAGCTATGAAGTTTTCATCCCTGCTCACTTGCAGGTTTCTTATTTGACACCTAAAAAAGTGCTGCAGGTCTGGCCTGGAGGAGGTCCATCTTTAGTGATGTCTGATCTTATCCAAAATGTGCCAGTTGTTTTCAAGAACATATAAGTGGAATTAGCATTCATTTGGAAAAGCTGATGTGATCTTCTCCTGTTTATTCAACGCTGTTGTGTATTTCATTGGTAGCTACTGCCCGCATTTTACTATTCTATGCAACCAATTCTCTACTAAAAGCTGGTTGTAATTTGATATTGTCCATTATATAAATAAAAGTCATTTTTGGTTTATGAAATGAAAAGAGGAGGCCTTATGAGTTCGCAGCTGCTATGAATAAGATTGCTTTAATTAGGAACACATACATTGAAAATACACGCATCAACCCCCATAAAAATGTTGTTTGTGATCAATACAGGGAAAATCTCAAATTCAATTGACATGGAGATTAGAGCGAAAGGACTGCTGGGAAACAGTAGAGATATTCCCTATTAAATAGTTCATTGTTCCATTAATGAAACAGTCATATGTATCTATAATTAATATAAAATATTGATATTAAAAAATTATGATTTAATTTTATAGAAGAAGATCCATTTGAATACATAGAGTTTTCTATTACAATTTTGATAATCTTTTGAATCAGCAAAATTACTGTACTAATTGATATCAGATGCGCGCATGAAAGCATTTACAAGTATGCATTATAAGAACATATATTTCCAGTGCGAAGTTATTGCAAAATGTATTAAATTATAGTTTTGGCTTATTCCCATCATGTCGAAATTCCATTAACTGCATAGTGAAGATTTTTTTTTTTTAGTTTCCTTTTTTTATTTCATGAATCTTGTTATTTTATATTAATTAACATTTTATTTTTTTTCAATATAAAAAAATTTTAATTTTCTAATAATCTAGAAAATTTAAAAAAAAAATCATCGAAAAGTTTGGATAAGTTATAAATATAGGGCCTTATTTGGTTGGGGGTTGGAGAAAACTTTGCCAAGGAACTTCAAATTTTTAAAAGAGTGAAAAAATTGCTGATTTGGTTACCATTATTTTTTTTAACTCCGCGGGAAGTCGAGAAGCTAACTTTCCTCTCCCTAGAGGAAGTATGTAATTAGATCCATGAAAAATAATAAAATAATATTATTTTTCTTTTTATATGCATTCTTCCAAAAAAAAATAAATCCAATAATTTTTATAATATTTTTTGATAAAAAATTTTATTATATTTTTTTTGTTATTATGTGAGTTAAATTTTTGAGCAATATGAAATTTGCTTTATTGAATTAAACATTTAATGAGAATTTAACATTTGGAGTAAGGATATTTATGTCATTTTTATTGTCACTTTCTATTAATACACGTTTACTTTTTGGGAATTTAACTTATTAACTAAACACATTCAAACCATACTTCCTTAGAAATAACTTTCTTAAAAATATACTCATTAGGAATTAAACTTCTTATTTTCATAATTTTCGCACATCAACAAATTAGTTCAGTTTGGTTTGGTTTTTCTCAAATATTAATAATCGAACCAATAAAAAAGAAACTAAATTGAAAAACTGAATAGGCTTAGTTTAGTTTTGTTTTTTTTGTTTTGAACCGAAAATAGTTCTAAGTGCCATTGTGGATTGGATTGCAATAATATGAAACTAAGCTAAAAGATTTGAATTTTGCCAAAATTAAAACATTTGGTTTAAAATGCAAATAGAAAAGAAGACTTAATATTTTTTGTAAATAAAATATTGTATTAATAATCAGGAAAAACTTAGCATGCACTCCTCAAAACTAACCCCAACTAGCAGGCTGCCCAAAACACCTAAAACTAAGACAAGGTTTATTTGATGGTTAGCCCTTCTTTATTTATTATGTGCCATGTAGGACCTGCAATATAATATTAAAATAAGTTACCTAAACTGTTATGTTAGCTTTCCCAAATCCAATTTAAAAAATAGATAAAAGTTTTAAAAAATTTTAAAAAATTAGCCTATTTTACTAAAATTAAAAGAATTAAACTAAATAGAAGATGAACAAAAAGGTTTGCCCTTTTAAGATCATTAGACCTATTGAATTTTATAAAATTTAAGAGTATATATTTTTGAAGAGAAAAAGAATTTAGTGTGTATTATATTTATAATATATATAAAAATATGAATAAGATAATAAACTTATGAACGAATAAAAATATTTTTAATGTATAATTATAAAATTATTACTTTTAATTAAAATATAATGATTTATATAATTATTTATCTTTATTTTTATTGTAAAATCAATTTTTATCAAATAATTTAGATATTCAATCCTATACTCTAAAAGATATTCCATGGCAAACCTTCTAGACTAGGCCTTCTAATTATATAGTTTTCTTTCATAAATTCTTTTTCACATCAAATTTAATCAATTTTCTTCCAATTTAAATTTTATTTTTAGTTATTACAACTTTATTTTAGTTTAAATTTAATTAATTTATTTATTAAAAACAATTTGTATAAATTTTCATCACTATTTATTATTATTTTAAATAGTTATAACATGAAAGATGAAAGGCAAAATTATTTATCAAGAAATTCTTTTATAAAAGGGGAAATTCTTGCCCAAACCTAATTATCATGTACTCAAAACACAAATATATGGAAACTAAGTATTTAATAGATGGTTCTATTATATATCTTGTGTCTTGAGTACATGATAGACCGGACTTAAATAAGAAAATTCCATACAAGTACCTTTTAATTATTTTAAATTATTTTTATTATTAATATTATAAATATATTTACCGCAAATTGATGACACGTTTGAAGTAAATTGTGGAAACCCAATATTTTATTTATTTATTTATTTTAATTAGCTAACAATATTTTAATATATTTATAAAAAAAGAATATTTTATTGGATGGCCTACTTATTTATTTAATTATATATATTATTTTTAAAAATTAAATATATATTTGTAATCTGAACAACCCAGTTCATTAACAACTCTTATTCAATTTTATACTTAATAAAACTCTTGAAATATATATACTCTAATCATCTCTTTATACTAAAATGTACTCTCAAAAACCCGTTTATTACCTTCTTTTTCTACCAAATACTCTCAATAGGTATTTTCATCATCTTGCATTTATTCTTATATATATATATATATATATATATATATATATATATATATATATATATATATATATATATAATCTGATGTGCGCAGAGAATCTCTAAAATCTTACTTCTCTATTCACCACCTTTGATTCTGTTTTCAAGGTAAAATTTCCCTTTCTTTGTTCAATAATTGGTGAATTTGATATTATTTTCTTCCCTTGAATTGTTACAATTACTCTAGAAATTCATTTTTTTTATTTTTTTCTTTTTGACCATTGATATTTAATTGGGTTGATCACGATTACTGTTGGACAATAGCTTATTTCAATATGACATTTAAAAAAAGGTTTCCTCCTTTACCGGTACTTGTAATATATATATATATATATATATATATATATATATATATATATATATATATATATATATATATATATATATATATATATATATTTGTTGTTAAAGTTATTATTATTATATTAATTCTTTTTCCTTACTTTATTTTTATATATTTTTTTAATTGACCTATTTTTATTAATTTCATTATTATTATTATTATTATTATTATTATTATTATTATTATTATTATTATTATTATTATTATTATTATCAACTTTGGTTTCAAAATAATATATATATATATATATATATATATATATATATATATATATATATATATATATATATATATATATATATATTCAATGAGTCTGTCATATTAGTTTAGTTTATCAATTTTTTGCTATATTTTAGGAATGCAGGAGATTCGACTATCCAATATGTTAGCTGAAATTGTCTCTCTTTCATTATATATAACTGTAACGCCTTCACTTTAGGGAGTCTGTACATTCTACTGTTTCCATGACTAATGTCTATTCGGACAGCCAGGATGTTTGGAACAACACTCAAACTAGAGTCTGGAGTCATAAGATGGTTAAATAAAGACCAAGAAAAATTAAGGAAAAATAAAAGAAAGTGCAAATAGGTTAAAAGAGCCGGAAGTCATGACGATGGGTGACCCTAATGGGAAGCGACTGTGAAGACAGTTGTCAACCCCAGACCCGCGAGAAACCCTAGAAAATAAATATTGGAACTTAATTGAAGGAATTATGATGATTAAATGACATTAAAAATGTCAAAGAAAATTTAAGAAAATTAAGTCAATCGGTACAGACAAGTATAACTCAATAAGCACAATGAATGGCATTTTGGTTATTTCACATGAAGAGGTGATTTTTGACCAAAATGACAATTAATTCAAGTAAAAATTTATATAATAAATTATGATGGAATTTTAATGAAAATCTAAATAAAATATGAAATGGAAAGAAGAAAAGAAGGGAAAAGAAAATTTAAATGAATTATGACCTAAGTATGACTAAATGATGACCTCGTTAAAAACTTCTACTAATTAAAATTAAACACCTAAACTTAAGAGGATAAATACAACGTACAAGACAAATTTGACCAAGAAAAATCTATCTTCTTCTTGTTTCTTTGCCATGGCCGAATCCCATTCTCTTTCCCTCTCCTCCATTTTTCTTCAATTCAAGCTTGAATTTCCTTAGGTTTTCACCACAAAACCAATAGTTCTCAACATTAAAATTTTTCCTAGAGCCTTGCTAAAGTGTCTAGTAGCAAAAGGAAGAAGAGAACTTGAAGAATTGGGAAGCTTGGAATTGGCTTACTAAAGGTTAGTGCACTATAAGCTTTTCTTTCACTTCTACGTGTGGTAAGTATGCTAAATTAGGTTGGAATTTCATGAAATTGAAAGGAACTAATAAGGAATTGAATACCCCTAATTTCAGCAGCCATGAGATTAATTGGAGTATGATGTTTTTAATTGATGTAAATTAGTTCAATGATGATGCTTGATAAGATTATATACATTACAAGTTGTAGAGATTGAATTTGATTACACTATGAAATTGAAGTTAGGGTCTTGACTATAAATTGAGGATTTTGTGCTATGGCTGGAATTTGACCTTGTTGAGATGAATTGTTGATCATTAGAAGTGCTATGAATGCTAATTGAAGTTTGGGAGTTGGGAGAAATTGAATTGGGAGTGTTAATTTTTCATCCAGGAATTTTGGATCTATGGGTCCAGCATGTTTGAACTGCCATAACATGAATTGTGTTGCTCCAATTGGTGTGAGGCCAATTGGAGATGAAACTAGGGTCAAAATGCCCCATTTTTCATGAAGAAACCATGCCCAAAAACTATCCAAAACCTGACTTAATTATTGCTTGAATTCGGATGACCATAACTTAAACCCAGAAAAATGACCAACTAAACATACCATAACTCCCCCTCTAGAAAGGTCAGAATGACCTAATTTTTATACCATTGGAAAGGTTAGACATAGGAGTATATTTTTCATGAAGATCACAAAACTTAGATCTGCCTCTAACTAAATCAAATCATTAGCACAAGTTAGGTTAACAAAATTGTCCAGAACCAAACTATCCAGAAATTCTGAACTTAGGCCTACCCGACCAGTTTTGGCAAAAAGGCCATAACTTGGTCCACAAAAATCCAAATGCAGTGAATCTAATGGAAAATTTTCATAAGACATAAATCTACAATATTGGTGGTTGGATCAAAACCCAAAACCCAAAGGAACTAGGTCAAATGGCTAGAAAAATTCAGTACATCAAAACCTAGAATTTGAGCAAACTACACTTAACCCCAGAATAGTTGTTATATCATATCTCCCACCAAGAAATCCCAAATGGGATGAGCCAAACTGTTTTGGAAACCTAAGGAACAGGGCTCCAACTTTGATTTAGAAACTTGCCTCAAATTTTGAGTGTAAGAACCCTAAAATGGGAGTCAAACCCACTAACCTGAACCTGGAATCCTGTAGACACAGGGTACCTGAGTCCAGGCTAGTTAATTGGCTATAACTAATTCTACAAAACTTGAAAAATTGTAATTCAAAATTTTGAGTGATCATAAGACATAGGGTAATAACCTTTATGAAGAACATTAGGCCTAAAAGTGGCTGTAACATGTCCAATTAAATTTGGACCCAGAAAGAGACAGTGAACCATTTGTGGTTATTTGACTATAACTTGAGTTCTAAAACTTCAAATGACATGATTCAAAAAGGAAAACAAAGACAAGACATAGAGGAACAACTTCCATGAAGAAAGTGTGTCCAAACAGTGGCCACATCTTAACCAATTTGTTAGGTGAACTTAAGACATCAAATCTGGACCTTGAGAAAGATTCATAAAATGTCTTGTTATATGATATGAAGTTAATCAAAATGAATTGTTAAAAATAAAAGTGACATGAATATGCATGTGGGACTTATGTTTCCTATCATAAGTAACATGAAAAAGTTATTAAATATAACTAGCACATAATATGAAACTATAAACACTTAATAATATTAATTTTGCCTAAAATATACCTAGACTTATTTATATAGCATGGATCGATTGGTATGCCAATAAGGGATCACAGATTGCAGTACTGCCCACAAGAATAATCATTGATAGACAATATGTATCTAAGATGGTTATTCTACTGGCTTTATGCCTGCCCATTGGCCATTGTGCCTAATTTTATTTCTGGCTTTATGCCTACTTGCTAGCCTTGTGCCTGACATAACAGATGTATACATGTTAGAGATACGAATGTTTAACTAGTATACTCTCATGTATCCAGTATTTATAGATTATTATAGCTTACTTGGGCAAAGATAAGAGTAATAACCCTTAAATTTAAATAAGTGCATGAAGAGATCATATATATGAGTAATAAGTCTTAAATTTAAATAATTACATGAAGAGAGTATAGATATGAGCAATAAGATTGAAAATGACATAAATGAACAAAGAAGTTCTTAATAACTTACTTGCTCCTAAGATTTCATAAAATATGTAAATGACTTCGAAATTTATGAAATTACACCTAGAATAATTATTTTAATTGTTTAGTTATTTTTCCTTTATTTTATGCACCACTAAGCATTACACTTAGCGCGTTGGTTTTCCCATTGCGTAGGTACTAGAGAGCAGCAGCAGCATCAGCAGCAGTAGTGTCTAGACAGGATTTGGCCAGATCTGCTACAGTGTAAGTTGTCACCTTAGCAGTCCATTTTGGTAGGGCTAATGTACATTTATATTTTGCATTTTGGTTATTGTATATAGGTAAATGATGTAAATCATTTTGAGTTGTAAATAAATTGTAAATTGTTGTATATGAATTTTATATGAATGAATGAATGAAACTTATATTTTCTTGAAATTGTATAAGCAGAAATGTTATGATATAACATATAGAAACATGAGATAGATATGAAATTATTTTAATAGGTAAATAGTCTACACCTGTCAAACACTAATAAAACAAAGACTCTATCTGGGTCTCTACAAAAATAAGATGTGATAAAAAAAATTTTCTACACATAAGATAATATAATTAAATTAATATTGTACACTATAAGATAGGATAGGTTGCTCCGGCACTGAATGTAGCATGCCTTGCTTTGCTGCACTATAGATGGGTGAGGGGTGTTACATTTATTGTTATCAGAGCAAAAGTTTAGGCATTCCTAGGCATAGATAGATAGAAAGATATAGTGTGCATAACACACATGAGCCTTTATATAGGAGTTGAGATGACACTAATGCAGATCTGTTGTTTGTTTGTTTAATAGGATTGATGGAGTCCAATCCTTCCGAGGAAGGGTCTTATAGACCTGAGGAGGAGGAGATTGGTAGTCATGCACCTATTCGCAATCAGGGGCGAGACAGGAGAAAGGAGTCATCTCATGGTGCTGCGGGTAGAGCGTAGCAGGCATTTTTGGTGCAGATGACTCAGATGCTCCGCCAGGTTATCGAAGCCATTCCACAGTCGCAGCCACAGCCACAGCCTGTACAGCGGTCCCCACTAGAGAAGTTGAGAAAATATGGGGTCGTTGACTTTATGGGTAAAAAGGAGGATGACCCAGCAGCTGCTGAGCATTGGCTGGAGTGGACTGAGAGAGTGTTGAAGTAGTCACACTACACACCAGAGCAGCAGCTAGAGTGCGCTCTGTCGTTACTACAGAAGGAAGCCTACCAGTGGTGGGATACGGTGTCCAGAGCAGTACAGTCGACAGCGCTTACCTGGGACTTCTTCTTAGCTGAGTTCAAGAAGAAGTATATTAGTCACGTGTATTTAGAGGATAGAAGGAGAGAGTTTCTGACATTAAGACAGCGACAGCTTATGGTCTCTGAATATGAGAGAGAATTTGTGAGGCTAGGTAGATATGCCTGGGAGATAATGCCTACAGAGGCAGACCAGTGCCGTAGGTTCGAGGATGGACTAAACCATAATATTAGACTTCTGGTAACAGCACATGGGTATACAGACTTCTTACAGTTAGTGGCTATAGCTCTTAACGTAGAGATAGTACGAAATGATGAGCAAACTCGGAGAGATAGGTAGCGTAAGAGAGGATCTGGACCGAGGTAGTCTAGCACGCCGACTTCTGCTAGTAAGAAGTCCAAGGGCCAGAAAGGCTAGTCTGGAATATCTATGGCCAGTTCTCCTGGCACAGCAATAAAGGGATCAACCCCAGTGCCAGATTGCACCCACTGTGGGAGGAGGCACAGAGGAGAGTGTCGATTATTGACTGGAGGATGCTTTAGATGTGGGTCTACAGATCATTTCTTATGAGATTGCCCATAGAGGAGTGCTCCCACTGCTCTACCACAGACAAAGAGATTCGCCCCCACAGCCCAGAGGGGTAGACGACCCATGAGGCCAGAGCTAATGGGTACCTCACAGAGACCAGCTTCTAAGACGATTGAGCGGCCCAAGGCTCGAGTGGCACCTCGAGTATATGCTATGGCTCGGGAGGTGCCAGATCCAGCAGAAGTTAGCAGAGGTATATTTTCTTTTTTTTATAATACTTTAATATATGTATTGATAGACCCTGTATATGAGATGAAAGAAGATAGGTACAGAATTAGTTGAGAATAAGATTATAAAGTCAGATCTAGTAAAACAGACTAAGGGAAAGGTGAAGAATTATAACACAAAAAAGTGGAAAGACAAGGAGATAGCAGTTCCTCGACTATTTACACTGGGTAAATTTCGAGGACGAAATTTTTATTTGGAGGGAGAGAATTGTAACGCCCTCCCTTTAGATAGTTCGTACATTCTACTGTTCCGATGACTAATATTTAGAGGGAGAGAATTGTAACGCCCTCCCTTTAGGTAGTTCGTACATTCTACTGTTTCAATGACTAACTTCTGTTCGGACAGCCAGGGTGTCTGGAACTACACTCAAACTAGAGTGAGGAGTCATAAGATGGTTAAATAAAGACCAAGAAAAATTAAGGAAAAATAAAAGAAATGAAGTGCAAATAGGTTAAAGGAGTCGAAAGTCACGACGATGGGTAACCCTAATGGGAAGCCACTGTGAAGAAAGTTGTCAACCCCAGACCCGTGAGAAACCCTAGGAAATAAATATTGGAACTTAATTGAAGGAATTATGAAGATTAAATGACATTAAAAATGTCAAAGAAAATTTAAGAAAATTAAGTCAATCGGTACAGACAAGTATAACTCGATAAGCACAATGAAGGGCATTTTGGTCATTTCACATGAAGAGGTGATTTTTGACCAAAATGATAATTAATTTAAGTGAAAATTTATATAATAAATTATGATGGAATTTTAATGAAAATCTAAATAAAATATGAAATGGAAAGAAGAAAAGAAGGGAAAAGAAAAATTAAATGAATTATGACCTAAGCATGACTAAATGATGACCTCATTAAAAATTTCTACTAATTAAAATTAAACACCTAAACTTAAGAGGATAAATACAAGGTATAAGACAAATTTGACCAGGAAAAAGCTATCTTCTTCTTGTTTCTTTGCCATGGCTGAATCCCATTCTTTTTCCCTCTCCTCCATTTTTCTTCAATTCAAGCTTGAATTTCCTTAGGTTTTCACCACAAAAGCAATAGTTCCCAACATTAAAATTTGTCCTAGGGCCTTGCTAAAGTGTCTAGTAGCAAAAGGAAGAAGAGAACTTGAAGAATTGGGAAGCTTGGAATTGGCTTACTAAAGGTTAGTGCGCTATAAGCTTTTCTTTCACTTCTAGGTGTGGTAAGCATGCTAAATTAGGTTAGAATTTCATGAAATTGAAAAAAACTAATAAGGAATTGAATACCCCTAATTTTGACAGCCATAAGATTAATTGGAGTTTGATATTTTTAATTGATGTAAATTATTTCAATGATGATGCTTGATAAGATTATATACATTAGAAGTTGTAGGGATTGAATTTGATTGAACTATGAAATTGAAATTAGGGTTTTGACTATAAATTGAGGATTTTATGCTATGGTTGGAATTTGACCTTGTTGAGATGAATTATTGATCATTAAAAGTGCTATGAATGCCAATTGAAGTTTGAGAGTTGGGAGAAATTGAATTGGGAGTGTTAATTTTTCATATAGGAATTCTGGACCTATGGGTCCAACATGTTTGAATAGCCACAACTTGAATTGTATTGCTCCAATTGGTGTGAGGCTAATTGGAGATGAAACTAGGGTCAAAATTGCTCATTTTTCATGAAGAAACCATGCCCAAAAATTGTCCACAACCTGACCTAATTACTGCTTGAATTCGGATGATCATAACTTAAAACTAGAAAAATGACCAATGTTCATTTGGCCATAAACCCCTCTAAAAAGGCCAGAATGACCTAATTTTAATACCATTAGAAAGGCTAGACATAGTAGTACATTTTTCATGAAGATGACAGAACCTAGATCTGCCTCTAACCAAATCAAATTATTAGCACAATTTAGGTTAATAAAATTGTCTAGAACCAAACTGTCCAAAAATTTTGAACGTAGGCCTACCCGACCAGTTTTGGCAAAAATGCCATAACTTGGTTTACAAAAATCCAAATGCAGTGAATCCAATGGCAAAATTTTCATAAGACATAAATCTATAATATTAGTGGTGGACCAAAACCCAGAACCTAAAGGAACTAGGTCAAATGGCTAGAAAAAGTCAGCACATCAAAACCTAAAATTTGACCAAACTACACTTCACCACAAAACAGTGTTTATATCATATCTCCCACTAGGAAATCCCAAATGGGAGCCAAACTGTTCTGGAAACCTAAGAGATAGGGCTCCAACTTTGATTTAGAAACTTGCCTCAAATTTTGAGTATAAGAACCCTAAAATGGGAGTCAAAGCCACTGACCTGAACCTGGAATCCTGTAGACATAGGGTACCTGAGTCTAGGCTAGTTAATTGACTATAACTAATTCTAGAAAACTTGAAAAATTGTAATTCAAAATTTTGAGTGATCATAAGACATAGGGTAACAACTTCTATGAAGAACATTAGGCCTAAAAGTGGTTGTAACATGTCCAATTAATTATGTAAAGTTTAACTCTAGAATCTGCCTAATTCTGGACCTAGAAAGAGACAGTGAACCAGTTGTGGTTATTTGATCATAACTTAAGTTCTAAAACTTCAAATGACATGATTCAAAAAGAAAAACAAAGACAAGACATTGAGGAACAACTTCCATGAAGGAAGTGTGGCCAAACAATGGCCACATCTTGACCAATTTGTTAGGTGAACTTAAGACATCAAATTTGGACCTTGAGAAAGATTCATAAAATGACTTGTTATATGATATGAAATTAATCAAAATGAATTGTTAAACATAAAAGTGACATGAATATGCATGTGGGACTTATGTTTTCCATCATAAGTAATATGAAAATGTTATTAAATACAACTAGCACATAATATGAAACTATAAACACTTAATAATATTAATTTTGCCCAAAGTATACCTAGACTTATTTATATAGTATGGATCGATTGGCATACCAATTAGGAATCACAGATTGTAGTACTGCCCACAGGAATAATCATTGACAGACAATAAATGTCTAAGATGATTATTCTACTGGCTTTATGCCTGCCCGTTGGCCATTGTGCCTAATTTTATTTCTGGCTTTATGCCTGTCCACTGGCCTTGTGCCTGACATGACAGATGTACACATGTTAGACATATGAATGTTTAACTAGTATACTCCCGTGTATCCAGTCTTTATAGATTGTTATAGATTACTTGGGCACAGATAAGAGTAATAAGCCTTAAATTTAAATAAGTGCACGAAGAGATCAAAGATATGAGTAATAAGTCTTAAATTTAAATAATTACATGAAGAGAGTATAGATATGAGCAATAAGATTGAAAATGATATAAATGAACAAAGAAGATCTTAATAACTTACTTGCTCCTAAGATTTCATAAAATATGTAAATGACTTAGAAATTTAGGAAATTACACCTAAAATAATTATTTTAGTTATTTTGTTATTTTTCCTTTATTTTATGCACCACTAAGCATTACACTTAGCGCGTTGGTTCTCCCATCGCGTAGGTATTGGAGAGCAGCAGCAGCATCAGCAGCAATAGTGTCTAGACAGGATTTGGCCAAATCTGCTGCAGTGTAGGTTATCATCTCAGCTGTCCATTTTGGTAGGGCTAATGTATATTTATATTTTGTATTTTGATTATTGTATATAACTAAATGATGTAAATTATTTTGAGTTGTAAATAAATTGTAAATTGCTGTATATGAATTTTATATGAATGAATGAATGAAACATATATTTTCTTGAAATTGTATGAGCAGAAATGTTATGATATGACATATAAAAACATGAGATAGATACGAAATTGTTTTAACTGGTAAATAGTCCACACCCACCAAATACTAATAAAATAGAGGAAACTCTATCTGGGTATCCACAAAAATAAGATGTGATAAAACTAAAAAAAAAAAAAAAAAAAAAACCTACACGTAAGATAATATAATTAAATTAATATTGTACACGATAAGACAGCATAGGTTGCTTGGACACCGAATGTAGCATGCCTTGCTCGACTACACTGTAGACGAGTGAGGGGTGTTACAATAACTATTGTCTTGGAGGTTTCAGGTGAGTGGTAATTATAGTTCATGGCACCGTTTTAGTCCCTTTTAAAATTTCTTAGCATTAAATTTGTTATTAAATGAAATTTTAAATCAATATTTTAACAATTGTTTTACATGTAACTTTCTAGAGTTTTATTTTATTTTTGAATTTTATTCCGATTTTGATTAAATAATTGATTTTATCAATTATCTCTGCATTAGAGCTATTAGGATTCCAGAAACAGGCCTTTAATGTCTTTATATTGATTGATATCTGACTATAAAATTTATCGATGTGTTACACTGAATTTATTTGAGACTGATTTGATCTTATTGACTCTCTGAAATTGTTGGAATTGCACTGTCAGTTATTGTTCAATATCTGAAATTTTTGGGTTGATTTTGATTAATTTATGGAAATTGATTTTTTGTTTTGAATTGGTTCGTGTACCCAGTATCTGTATCTGCTATCTGGCCCCGCCGTGTGGACTATCACGGTATTAGGTTGCATTGTTTAGTAATTTATCTCTGTAATTTATGGTTTGCATTAGTATCATATGCATTGATATCTGTGAAGGAGGAGGAATGCATCTGATATTTGGTAGCGCGCTTCCCATCTGGCCTTTGATGATGTGGGGTATCATCACCCTGGTGTACTATACCATAAAATTTATTTAAATGATTTTTATATATTTTATGTAATTGTTTTACTAATGATTTTGATAGTATGAGCATGATTTTATTGAACAAAAAATATATTGCAAAATTAATCAAGCGTCTATCTGTTCCTGTTCTGTTGTGTGCTGTAATTATCATTCACTGAGCATTAGCTCAAACCATGTTTTCTTTGTCTATTATCTGTTTCAGATCAGTAGAATTCTACAGCTAATCCAAATATTCAGTCTATTTTCTGGAGCGAAACAATCTTGATTTGTTCTCATGGTATGCCCGAATTCATATTTTCTCGGGCTAATAATTAGTTTAGTTTATTGAACAGTTTAAGTTTTTATTTGAAATCTATATAGACTTCGCAGTTTACTTATAGGATATTTATGTTGTTTATTCAGTGTTTTGTTTATTAGGATTTTATCTATTTTTGGGATTAGTGAGTGATAATATATTTATTCAAGATACTCTGATAAGGCTTACATGATTTAAGAATACTTAAATTATGTGCTGATCACTACACAAAAGTTTGGGTCATGACAAAGTTAGTATCAGAGCCTGGTTTAGGCCTAGCAAACTTGCGGAGCATAGGATCCTTAACATCTTTTCAGTTTATCATTGCTTTAGATATATGCATCCTTCATACTTTTTCACCTATCTTAATTTGGCTCACATTTTCATATTTAATGCTTGTTTATTAAAATGAATAGATGCCTGGGTCTGTTAAACGTAAGAGGAGAACTAGGGCTAAGGGTCTTAGTGGTGCAAACCTTGATCCAACAGGATAGGTACCACCTCAAACTATTAATCAGACATCTGAACAGACGCCTACGGCTAAGACTGGGGCACAACCATTCCAATTAGCTACTGCAACTTAAGCACCTAGAGCTGGTCAGGTTACTATGACAGATTTGGCAATAGGATCGTATGCAGTGAATCGTGCTGTTAATACTATAACCGAGTACCTTACAACTCAACAACAGCAACCAGTGTTTGGCTCTATTTCAGCACCAGCTCAGCAAAAGGCTTGATTTCTTGACTCTATAGACTTTCTCAAGCAAAAACCAAAGGAGTTCACTAGAGAGGATGCATTAGCTGATCCCTTAGATTTTCTAGATGACATGGAGAGGTGTTATGACACTATGGGTTGCAGTAGTGCTAGGACTGTGATGTTGGTAGGAAATCAGCTTAAGGTAGTTGCTCGTTGGTAGTATCTCTCTATGAAGAATGGGCGACCTGAAGGTTCTATCCTCTAGCCTAAGTTTCACTCTCTCTTCTTAGAGCGATTTCTCCCTCATAGTGTTCAAGAGGCTAAGGCTTTGGAGTTTAAAATCTTGAAGCAAGGCAACATGACAGTTACAGAGTATGAGATGAAGTTTACCAAATTATCCCACTTTGGTAAACTTGATTCCAAATGAGGAGAAGAAGGCTCACAGGTTTGAAAGGGGCTTATAAAACAAGCTAATTGATCGTGTAGCTCCTTTACGACTACCTAAATATGAGGAGGTGGTTGATCGGGCTAGACAGATGGAGATGTATAATGATGAACGTTGGGCTCGTGAGTAGCACAAATGGTTTAAGAAAGATGGTCAGGGTAATCAGTTTAACAGAGGACAGAGTCATCAGGGTTCTTATCAGGGTAATAAGCAGGGTTCTCACTCTACAGTTGCCAATAGGGCACATCAATCTGGAGTTGGTCAGGGACGAGAGCAAAGGACTCATGTAGGGAATGCTTGGTATAGTCAGATTAGCACTGGGCCTGTTTCCACTCCTTGTTAGCATTGTGGTAAGCTACATAAGGGCACTTGTCATTGGGTCACTGGAGCATGCTTTGGTTGTGGACAGCTGGGACACCGTAGACAGTACTGTCCTACTAGTGGGACAACTCAGGGTGCTGGTCAGGCAGCACATTCTACTCCCTTTCAGGTTCAGCCAGTTTCACAGTATAGTGGTAAAAGTCAGGGTTATAGTGGTCGTGGTCAGGGTGGTAGAGGTTATGGTGGTAGAGGATCTGCTCAAACTCAAGGACAGACATCTGGTGCTAGAGGTCAAGCCAGGGTTTTTGCTTTGACTCAGCAGGATGCTCAGGCATCTAATGCAGTAGTGACAGATACACTTTCTATTTGTTCATTTGATGCTAGACTATTTGATCCCGGTTCCACTCATTCCTTTGTTTCTCCATACTTTTCCATGAGATTTAGTACACCACTTACTTTATTAGAGTATCATTTATCTGTATCAACACCTATGGGGAATGCAATAGACACTGATATGGTGTATAGGGGATGTATAGTTCACATTGGAGATAGGGAATTAGCTGCAGATCTTGTTTCTTTGGATATGTTTGAGTTTGATGTGATTTTAGGCATGGACTGGTTAGCCACTTATCATGTTTCATTATACTGCCATAATAAAGTTGTATTCTTTAAAATTCCTAGGGAGGTAGAATTTCAATTTCAAGGAGATCGCAGTATAGCCTATAGTAATCTTATCTCAACAGTGAGTGCTAGCCGATTATTACGAAAGAGGTGTAAGGGGTATCTAGCTTATGTTAGAGACGTTCAGACAGAAGGTGCAGGTTTGGAGAATGTTACAGTGGTTAAGGAGTTCCCTGATGTATTTCTAGAAGATTTATCAGGTTTACCCCTAAAGCGAGAGGTAGAGTTTAGTATAGACTTAGTTCCTAAAACTGAGTCCATATCTATGTCACCTTATCATATGGAACCTACAGAACTTAAGGAGTTGAAGGAGTAGTTACAGGACCTACGAGATAAGGATTTTATTCGCCCTAGTGTTTCTCCATGGGGTGCTCCTATGTTATTTTTACGGAAGAATGATGGGTCTTTGAGAATGTGCATTGATTATAGACAATTGAATAAGGTGACTATGAATAATAAGTATCCTCTTTCATGCATAGATGACCTGTTTGACCAACTTCAAGGTGCAAAGTGTTTTTCCAAGATTGATCTTTGATATGGGCATCAACAATTGAGGGTCAATAAAGAAGACATACTCAAGACTGCCTTTAGGACTAGGTATGGACACTTTGAATTTCTTGTAATGCCTTTTGGTCTTACCAATGCTCTAACCGCTTTTATGGATCTCATGAATAGAGTTTTCAAACCTTTCTTAGATCAGTTTGTTATAGTGTTCATTGATAACATTCTAGTGTACTCAAAGAGTAAGGAGGAGCATGAGCAACATTTGAGAATTGTCCTTCAGACCTTACGAGAACACAAGCTATATGCCAAGTTTCCAAAATGTAAGTTCTGGTTAGATAGTGTGGCTTTCCTAAGCCATACAGTGTCTAAGGATGGCGTGTGTGTTGATAAGAAGAAAGTTGAGGCAGTGCTCCATTGGCCTTGACCAATAACTGTGTCAGAGATTTATAGTTTCTTGGGTTAGCAGGGTATTATAGACTGTTTGTTCAAGACTTCTCTCGTATTGTAGCACCTTTAACTAAGTTGACACAGAAGAATGTGAAATTTTAGTGGTTTGAGGCTTGTGAAAAAAGTTTTCAGCGCTTAAGACTCGTTTGACTACAGCACCAATGTTAGCTCTTCCGTCTAGATTAAGGGGTTATACAGTGTACTGTGATGCTTCTAGGATTGGTTTAGGATGTGTTTTGATACAGCATGGATGGGATATTGCATTTGCTTCTCATCAGTTGAAAAGGCACAAGCAAAATTATCCAACTCATGATTTGGAAATGGTTATAGTAATTTTTGCTTTGAAAATCTTGAGGCACTATCTGTATAGTGAGACTTGTGAAATCTTCACTGACCACAAAAGTCTCAAATACATCTTTGACCAATGTGATCTTAATCTTAGGCAAAGGAGATGGGTAGAATTGCTCAAGGATTATGATTGTACCATATAATATCACCCTAGAAAAGTTAATGTGGTGGCTGATGCTCTAAGTAGGAAGTCTTTTGGTAGTTTAGCCCATATATCTACCAAGAGAAGGCCTCTGATTAGTGAATTACATGAGTTGCTAGATCAGGGAGTAGAGTTTCAAATTGTATCTAGATCATTCTTAGCACATTTTCGAGTTAGGTCTATCTTGATTGATCGAATTAAGGCTGCTCAGAAGAGGGATTCTCAGTTGTGCAAGTTATAGATAGTATTCATCAAGGCCAAGCTCAAGGGTTCATGTTAAATGATGATGGAGTTCTTCATTATGGCACTAGACTTTGTGTCCCCAGTGTTAATGAGTTGAGAAGAGAAATCATAGAGGAGGCACACCATTCTGCTTACACAGTACACCCAGGTTCAACTAAGATGTACTGTGATTTAAGGGAGCATTATTGGTGGGGTGGCAAGAAGAGGGATGTTGCAGACTTTGTTGTTAAATATTTAACTTTTCAATAGCTTAAGGCAGAACATTAGAGACCATTTGGGTTACTTCAGCAGTTGCCTATTCTCAAGTGGAAGTGGGAGCACATTGCCATGGACTTTGTTGTAGGTTTACCTAGTACACGAGGTGGTTACAATGCAATCTGGGTGATAGTGGACATATTGACAAAATCTGCTCATTTCCTTCCTGTGAAGACTGCATATGACTTTGCTAAACTTGCACAGTTGTATATAGACAAGATTGTTAGTCTTCATGGTATTCTAGTTTCTATTGTCTCTGATCGTGGTACTCAATTTACTTCTCGATTTTGGAAGCAATTCCAAGAAGCTTTGGGAACACGAGTAGACTTTAGTACTGCTTTTCACCCTCAAATAGATGGACAGTCAGAAAGGACCATATAAACATTAGAGGACATGCTTCGTGCATGTATTATGGATTTTGGTAGCTGTTGGGATCATCATCTACCTTTAGTGGAGTTTGCTTATAACAACAGTTATCAGGCAAGTATAGAGATGACTCCATATGAGGCATTATATGGTCGAAGGTGTAGGTCATCAATTTATTGGGAAGAAGTTGGAGAAAGAAGGCTTACTAGACCAGAGTTGATATAGTTAACTTCCAAAAAATGTTCAGTTAATTTGTGATAGACTTTTGACTGCTCAAGGTCGACAGAGAAGTTATGTTGACCCTAAGCGTAAAGATGTAGAGTTTATGGTTGGTGATTATGTATTTCTGAGAGTTTCTCCTATGAAAGGAATCATGAGGTTTGGGAAGAAAGGGAAGTTTAGCCCTCATTTTGTTGGTCCATTTGAAATTTTGGAGAGAATTGGAGTAGTTGCTTACCATTTAGCCCTTCCACCTGGTTTTGCATATGTACATCCAGTTTTCCATATTTCTATGCTTAGGAAGTATGTAACAGATCCATCTCATATTTTGCAACCTCAGACCATACAATTAAGGGATGATATGTCATATGAGGAGCAACCAGTAAAGATTTTAGATCGACAAATTAGGAAACTCCAGTCTAAGGAAGTGGCTTTGGTCAAAATCTTGTAGCATAATTACTCAAGTAGTGAGGCCACATGGGAGGCAGAATCTGAAATACGAGCTAAATATCCTCACTTATTTGATTCTTCAGGTTAGAATTTTGTCTGTTTAAATTCGAGGATCGAATTTCAATTTTGTCTGTTTAAATTTGGGGACCGAATTTCTTTTAAAGGGGGAAGTATGTGAAAACTCAATATTTTATTTATTTATTTATTTTAATTAGCTAACAATATTTTAATATATTTATAAAAAAAGGATTATTTTATTTTATGGCCTACTTATTTCTTTAATTTTATATATATATATATATATATATATATATATATATATATATATATATATATTATTTTTGAAAATTAAATATATATTTATAATCTGAACAACCCAGCTCAATAATAACTTTTATCTCATTTTATACCTAATAAAACTCTTGAAATATATATACGCTAATCATCTCTTTTTGCTAAACTGTGCTCTCAAAAACCTATTTATTACCTTCTTTTTCTATCATATACTCTCAATAGGTATTTTCATCATCTTTCATTTATTGTTATATATTTATGTATGTATGTATGTGTGTATATATATATATATATATTTACGATTTATAATCTGATGTGCACAGAGAATTCCTAAATTCTTACTTCTCTATTCACCATTTTGGATTCTGTTTTCAAGGTAAAAATTTCCTTTCTTTGTTCAATAATAGGTGAATTTAATTTTATTTTCTTCCCTTAAATTGTTATAATTACTCTAGAAATTCATTTTTTTTATTTTTTCTTTTTGACCATTGACATTTAATTGGTTTGATCATGATTACCGTTGGACAATAGCTTGTTTCAATATCACATTAAAAAAAAAAAGAAAATATATAAAAGGTTTCCTCCTTTACCGATACTTGTAACACACACACACACACACACACACACACATATATGTATAGTTGTTAAAGTTATTATTATTATATTAATTTTTTTCTTTTTCCTTACTTTATTTTTATATATTTTTTTAATTGACCTTTTTTTATTAATTTCATTATTATTATTATTATTATTATTATTATTATTATTATTATTATTATTATTATTATTATCAACTTTGGTTTCAAAATAAAATTTATATATATATATTCGATGGGTCTGTCATATTAGTTTAGTTGATCAAATTTTTGCTATATTTTGGGTATGTAGGATATTCGACTATTCAATCTGTCAGCTAAAATGGCTATCTTTCATTGAATATAACTATTGTCTTGAACCGTTTTGGTCCCTTTTAAAATTTCTTATCATTAAATTTGTTATTAAATGAAATTTTAAATCAATATTTTAATAATTGTTTTACATGTAACTTTCTAGAGTTTTATTTTATTATTGAATTTTATTCTAATTTTGATTAAATAATTAATTTTGTTAATTATCTCTGCATTAGAGCCGTTAGGATTCCAGGAACAGGCCTTTAATGTCTTTATATTGATTGATATCTGACTATAAAATTTACCGATGTGTTACACTGAATTTATGTGTGATTGATTTGATCTTATTGACTCTCTGAAATTATTGAAATAAATTGTTCGAATTACACTGTCAATTATTATTCATTATCTGAAATTTTTGGGTTGATTTTAATTAATTTATGGAAATTGATTTTCTGTTTTGAATTGGTACTTGTGTCCAGTATCTGTATCTGCTATCTGGCCTCGCCGTGTGGACTATCATAGTATTAGGTTGTATTGTTGAGTCATGCATCACTGCAATTTATGATTTACATTAGTATCATATGCATTGATATCTGTGAAGGAGGAGGAATGTATCTGATATCTGGTAGTGCGCTTACCATTTGGTCTTTAGTGATATGGGGTATTATCACCCTGGTGTACTATACCATAAAATTTATTTGAATGATTTTTATATATTTTACGTAATTGTTTTACTACTGATTTTGATAGCATGAGCATGATTTTATTGAATAGAAAATGTGTTGCGATATTTTTTTGGGGTTAGTAAGTGACAATATATTTATTCAAGATACTCTGATAAGGCTTGCATGATTTAATAATACTTAAATTATACGCCTATTGCGATACAAAATTTTAGGTCATTACATAAATATAGTTAATAATTAATTTTATTTTCCGATATTACCTTTGTATGTAATTTCTTTTATATTTTTATGAAATTGTAGTTATTAAATTTTTATTTATAATTATTTCTATTTTGCTAATCTCATTCTTCTTATTACTAGTATATTATAGATAGATTATAGATAATCAAGAAAATAAAATATATTTTAATTTAAAATGTTAAAAAGATAAATAAATATAAGAGGCAATACAATAAATATAATTTTTTGGGACAATTTAAAAGCGTCGCTTATTGAAGGAAAAAGTCACAAAAGACCAACAGCGACGAAAATAAAACGTCACTTTGAATGTTGCTCTTTTGATGTCGCTAATAGTTTTGTGCGATGAATTTATTAAAACGTCCCTAAAGGTTTTTCTTTTGCGACGAAAATAAATATCTTAATTAATCGTGTCATCAGGTCATAACAATTATTACAGACAATATAAAACGTCTCTAAATGAACATTTCATAGACGATTTTGAAAATGTCCCTACATTTTTTTTTTTTTGAGATGAAAGTAAATGTCTCAAGTAATTGTGTAATCAGGTCATGATAATCTATTTGAGACTATCTAGATTAAACTTAAAATGTAAAATAGTAGCAGGGACAAAAGTGAATATCGTGTGAAAGCATAAAATGATTTTGATAATGTATAAAAAAATTTTAACCAAATAAAAAGAAGCTAAAATTTACTATAGTAAGGGATTTATAAAATCACTAAAATTTTTTATAAACTTTTTTTTATATAGAGCTTAATTAATTTATCATTTTACGTATTTATAATTAAACTATTAACATTCCAATATATTTTAACTAAATATTTTAATTTAATTTTAAATATAATTCTATTTACGTAATATTTAATTTCTTATTTTATATAAAACTTTATTTCAAAATTCGATATGTTGTTGAGATTATCCTATATTCAAAATTCAATTTTACTTCTTGAATTAATGGTTTTGATTAACTTAAATGAGTACTTTTTAATTATATTTTTCATTTTTTTTGTACCTTTTTATATGACATTTGAATTACACGTATTTATGAATTTAAAACTTATAAGTTTAGTTTTATGGAAATTTATTTAAAATTCTATTAGCATTCTTGTTCTTTGTTAAGATTTTATTAATTAATATATTGATTAATTTAGCTTTTATTAACCAATAAAATTAAATAAAATTAATTTTTTATCATCATAATACTAAATTATTATGAATATTTTTGATAATTTTAATTGGTTTTCTTCCAACATATGCGGCATGTTGTTTGTACATATTCACAATTAAACTTTGCTATAACTAATTATTTTTTTGTTAATTTCTCGTAGTATAATAATAATAATAATAATAATAATAATAATAAATTATAACATAAGGACAATTTAATATTGTGAATTAAAAATTACTCTTTTTTGCCTATAACTTAATTAATTTTCTTAAATATTATAATTTAATGGATTTTTGTAATCGAAAAGAATAGATAAATTATTACAATTAGAACATCAAGAAAAATCATAACACATGTTTGGCTTGCCTCGAAAATGAGCATGAAGATTACATTTATAATGATTTAGCCTAAATAATTAAAATTTCGCAATTTCATTCCATTTAAATTTCTGTAATTTTTTTTTTTAAATTTTATCAATTTTATTATGATTTTAAATTTTAATCACAACTTTATCCAACAAAAGTTAATTAATTTTAATTAAAATATATAAGATAGTTGTTTAATATATATATATATATATATATATATATATATATATATATAAGAGAATTAATTTATAGGAATAAACTAATGCAGTGATAACTTATTAGGTAACTTTAATATTTTCAAATAAAAGTTTAAGACCAATCTATTTCTATAACTTTATCCCAATAAATCAAGTGTAATATAATGATCGAATACTTGCATTATAATACAAGAGGCCGAACCCATTAAAATTGGAGATGGATACAAAATACTTCATTGAAACCACAAGTCATATCCCCATGCAATCTCATCATTATGAAAATTAGATTCCTATAATTGGACCCCAGCCAATGTTCATATGCTTACTCCATGAATAGCTACGCTAGCTTTAATACTTTTTTTTTTTTTGCTATTGCAATACTCATAATGAACTCAATTTCTTCAATATCCTCTTTCATGGCCTATTCTCTCTCTCTCTCTCTCTCTTTCCAGAAAACCCAATGCCTCATGGTCTCAAGCTCAATAGTAGTCGCTTTCTTTTTTAGCAAGGGGTCAATTACATCCATTAACCTTTCTTCCTTCACCATCCTTTGCGCATAAATTGCCAAGTTCACATCATCTTTTCCTCAATTGAAATCTACTGTTTTAGCAAAGCTTTAAACGTCATTCTTACCATTAATTGATATTCTTAATTTATCTTCCTGCAAATTATTCTTTGCGTGGAGTCATGTGTTTCTGTTGAACTTGTCTTGTAGGTAATCTTTATAATAGTAGGATTGTGAATTTCAAGCATCTATGTGATCATCTTTTGCAAAAATTTCTACTCTTAGCTAGGTTTGTAGCTGCATCAACTCTCTAATTTTGGCATCTCTACTTCATCATTGTTTGGTATTTGTTCTATGTGCAATTAAATGTTTATAAAATTAAAAACTAGTATTAGGGTTTGCATGAAACTAATCAATAGGAGTATTTGTTTTCAAATTGGATATGTACTCTACCAAGATATGAGGAGTTTGTTTCAATTAACCTATTAAAATTCTAAATTATGAAGAAAAAAAAATCTATATATATATATATATATATATATATATATATATATATATATATATATATTATAAAATAATCATTATCTCAATATATAAATAACAATCTCTCCATGTAATATGATATTTATCCACTCATCATACACTATACTATTAGATGGCCAATGATCTATAATTGAAAGAACGTTGAATTGTCCTTTTATAATAAGCGCTTTGTTAACAACATTAATCCAATCCAAATTAAATTAAATTGTTATTTTCTATTCAAACAAATATATTGTAATTATGTTAATAAATATAAAATGTAATTAAATTAAAAAAAAAATCATAAGATAACAAAAAAAATAAGAAAGAAGACTTTTCCACTATAATAATACAATCTTATCTTTTGAATTATTCTAGTGAAATAAACCATCTTTTCCCTAAGGTAAGATTGTTATTTTTATTTTTATTTTTATTTTTTATTTTAATTATATTTTTATGATATTATAAATCTTTTATTATTATTATAAATAATATAAAACTTAAGGATTATTTATTTATTTTAAATTGCAATAAAAAAACTTAATTGAGTAGAAACTAAATAGAATTTAAGTACAAATAGAATTAAGAATCTTAAATTTATATAAATTCTAAAACTAATTTAAAATAACTTAATTTTTAATAACCAATTAAATTTTCTTATTTACTGTCATATTAATAAATCACTATGGGTTTTATGGTAAAACCAATGTTGACCCCTACATATGTTTATATATTAATAGGTTTTTGGCACGTACACACGTGTGTCTTATCTTTTTTAATATATTTTTAAGTTATAAATTTTATTTAAAATTATTCTTCATTTAGTGAAATTTATGATTTAATTGTATAAATAATAAATAACAATAAAATTAAATAACTAATTACAAACCAACTTAGAATGAGAAATGTTACGCCAAAAAACAAATGTTAATAAATCATATTCAACATAAAAACATATAGAGTTTATAAAAAAAAAAAAGCATAGAAATAATATATAACACTTTCTTTTAAAACAAATAAAATATAATACTTAAAAAAAAACTCTATTGAATTAAGAACATCAACCAATAAAACAAGACAAAACTCTCTATATATAAATGTGATAATATAAACAGAAATTATATATTAAGAATTTAAAAAATATACTATGTGGTTAACGTTTGATTATTTAGAAGGGAAAATTTTTATTTTTATTAAATTAATATCATGAAGATTTATATTGTCTTATTGTCTTTGTATCAATTAACATAATGATAATATGACAATTTTTTTTTATTTCAATTAATGTTATTGCTCTATTAAATAATATATAGATAATAAAATAGCATAAAATTTTAAGATATTAATTTAATAAAATAAAGGTTTTGTCAATTTATTGATAACACACTAAATATCACATTATATATATAATTTTAATTATTTATATCTATTAAACTTTATTAATTTTTATTTACTAATTTTATATTTTATTATCAAACCACTACCTTTTTTTTTAAATATTGCTTTCCCTTTTTATTTAAAAATAAAATATTAAATATAAGGTTTTACAAATTTTATATTTATTTAAATTATTAAAAATTTTAATTTTAATGACTAATTTTTTAATTTGTTTCTAAAAATTTAGGAATAATAATTTTATCTAATTGATTAATGTTTAAAATTACCTTTACCATCAATTACAAGAATAGATTAAATATTAAGAAAAAAATCTAATTTTTATTGTATAAAAATTTATCTCTATTTATTTATTCCAATAGAGTCAAAATTTTTAATTATATTTATTATAATAATTATGATTTATTATTTTAAGCAAAAATTAATTTAAAAATATATCTTCATACATTTAAACTCTTAAAACTTAAATTTAGTTTTTTTTATAGCACTTTAATTCTTTAATCCTTAAATCATAAATTAAATTCTTTAAAAATTAATGTCCTAATTGATGGCTAAAAAAATTTTAAAAAATTAATTTCCTAATTGATGGCTAAAAAAAATTATCTAATTAATTAATATTTAAAATTTTCTTTACCATCAATTAGAAAAATAGATTAAGTATTAAGCAAAAAAAATCTAATTTTTATGGTATAAAAATTCATTTATATCTATTCATTACAATAGAGTCAAAATTTTTAATTACTATTTATTATAATAATCATAATTTATTATTTTAAACAAAAATTAATTTAAAAATATATCTAAACTCACTTAAGATCTTAAATCTTAAATTTAGTTTATCCATAGCACTTTAACTCTTTAATTCTGAAATTATAAATTAAATTCTCTAAAAATTAATGTCCTAATTGACTGCTAAAAAATATTACAATGAATGTTGATTATGATTTATGGAGCTTCTTTATTATTTTATTCCTAATTATTTAAAGTTAATAAAATATATGGTTTATAAAAAATCATAATTATTGCTTGATAAAAATATAATTTATAAATCTTTATTAACTATAATAATTATATGACTATTTAATTTTTTTCCCACCTCTATTTTTAATTTTGTGTCCGCCCCTAATTGTATATAAAAACTTTTGTTTCATCTATATAACATTTTGGTAAATATATTTAAGCAGCCAGATTACATATATTTTTAACAAAGATTTGAATTTTTTTTTTCTTCCATCACTGAAGCCCTTTTTATGATTCCACAAATTTCCTTTTCCTTTAACTAAGTATATTATTTACTTTTTTTTTTCGTCTGAAATTTTATTTTATTTTGGCTAATTTTACTTTTTCGAATTGGAATAGATTTGAGAAAATTAGAATTTTATTTATTAAGATTTAGAGTATTAGTTATTAGTATAATTAAAAGCTATTTAATTTGACATTTTGCTAACATAAATTTATGATTTTCTAAAGGAAATATGAATTTATTAAATATTTTTATAAGATTTTAATTTAGGTTGCATTAGGATTTTTTGTTAAGTAAAATAGTAAGTAAGGTTAGAAATTTTAAATTTATAGAAACTCTAAAAATAATATACATAATTAAAAATAATATAATTGTAAATAATATAAAATTTAAGGATATTTTTCTCCGTTCAAATTTCACTCCCTCATTCATATATATATATATATATATATATATATATATATATAGTAGTTATTAAATTAACATTAATTTTTAATAATTATTAATTAATTATAGAATTATAAATAGATTTGCTCTTTATCATTTAAATTTATTAATTATTCTTTTATAAGATTTTAATTTAATTTGAAATAAAAATTTTTGTTAAGCAGAATTATAAGTAAGGTTGAAAATTTTAAATTAATAGAAACTCTAAAAATAATATAATTGTAAATAATATAAAAATTAAGGATATTTTTATCCATTCAAAAGTTTACTCCTCGTTTGTACATTTATTTATATGATTAATTATTATTTTAACATTAATTTTTAATAATTAATAATTAATAATTAATAATTAATTATAAAATCATAGATAAATATGCTCTTTATCATTTATATTTTCATATATTATGATAAAGTAATAAAATTTAATAACTAGTTAAAAAATCAACTTAGGAAAAAAAAATTAAAATTACAAAGCACTTTGAATTTACTCAAAATATGATTTGAGTTTGATTTATATTTAGTCGTATTGCCCGCTCATTACGTAAATTATTTTTTATTTTATTTTATTAATATATTTTAATATTTATTTTTTATATTTTAAAATCATAATAAATTTTTTGTTAATATTAAAATTTTCAATTAATTATGTTATATGTAAATTAAATTTTATTAAAGTTTTAAACATTAGTATCATTAGTTCGTATGAAATGATAAGGGCCATAATGAAAATGAGCATTCCCATGGAAATTTTTATTGTCTTATTTTTTGAGTAAATGTGTTTTCTTAATTTAATACTAATAATTGTTAAAATAAAATTATTAAGTCAAATATTATCTAATACTAATAATTAAATTTAATAAATATTTTTAAATTATTAGATAAACTAACATCTAATTTTTTTTTATCAAAAAATATTTTTTTATTTTTAAAATTTTAAATATTTTTTATAACTAATAATTAAAAAAAGATAAAATGTTAGTTAAAATAAAATCAATTTGAATGTGTGACAATTTGTTGCCAAGTAGCATATATGTCGGTAGATGTTAACAATAACTGTACTGACAAATTGCAAAATTTTAAGTTTTCTTTAACATGTGATATGATTTTGTGAGATTATTTGTGTATTAATATTTGTATTTTAGCATATTTTATTAATTTAGGAAAAAAGATGGTTAAAAATTTCTTATTTATATTTCAACTCATTTAATAATTTTATTACTCAAATCTATCATAATGAATTTCAGTTGGACGTGAAAGATTTTTTTACCTGATCTTGAATCTATCCAAATTGTAATATATTTTAACCTACATAAAATTTATAATGATTGAAATTTAAATAAGTAAAAAAAAAAAAAAATTAACGATTCAATTGAGGGTTAATCCAAAAATTTTAATGGACTTGATTTGAACATGATCCATTTAGATTTTATAATTTAATTTAAATTTTGGTCCAAACACTAAAATAATAAAAACTAGAAATTTTATTCGCATATTTCGGATTATTTATTATTCTATTTTAATAATAGAAATTAATATATATTTTTATATTTTATGTTTTTATAATCATATTATAAATTTATGTTAATCATAAAATTTTTAATGAATTATAATTTTCATTTCAGAGGATAATAAATAAATAAATTGATTAATAGAATATTTTTAAAATTAATTGACATATATTAATAAAATAATAAATAAAGTAAAAATAAAATAAATATGCAATATGACGGTTTTTAAAATATTATTATTAAAATCTTTATACTTTAAATATAAAAAATTATATATAAAAAATTATATATATATATATTATTTTTCTGATTCAATTGAAAAATTAATTAATAAATGATTACTTTTAGAGATATATAATATGATGGATTGAGTTTTATAATGTCTAAAATTATAAATTTAGGAATTTTAAAATTCTTATATAATTATAGTAAATAGAATTTTAGATAATTATTACTTTTATGCCTGAGATAAGATTTTAGAATTAAAATTTAAAATATTTAAATAAAGGATAATATTTAATATGATAACTTAATTTTTATATAAAAAAAAAATATCACATGTCAATTTTTTAAATAAGGTGACACACTCTTATAAAGTCCCTTTTAAAACTTGACTTTAATATATATATATCATGAATTTAAGATAAAAAATTTCGAAATTATTATAAAATTAATATTTTTCAGCCGAAATAACTTATAACCAAATAATTGACTCGAATTTGACATCAAATCATTTCTGTATATCAACATTGCGGTAATCCAAAATAACTCTCTTAAAATCGATCAAAAAAATGTCCCAAACTTAAACTCGTTCAACCTACTTGTTTTTTCACTTTTAATCCTAGTTGAAATTCTTCTTTTATGGAAGGATAATCCCTTTAGGATTGGTGACTGTCTCTTTTAATAATTTTAAATATTATCTAAATTTTTATGTATCTATTTAATTTCATTACATTTAATTGATTAGTAATTTATATAAACTTTAAAAAAATTATTTTTATAAATTTAATGAATATTTGTCACATGTCCTAACACGTAAAATTATAGTAATATTTCCTATAAATTTTTTAAAATATATATGTAAAGACAATTTTTTATTTTTTTGCAAATTTTAAATGATATTTACAAAATAATATTGTCATTATAGTGATATTTACAAAATTTTAAATGCTTTGTTGATTAAAGGCATAAATTTAAGGTGGCAATCCCAAATAGAATGAATGAAAAGACCAAATAGAAGCAGTGGCCTAATCGAAAGTAATGCAAATTTGCACTTTATAAAAACATCTCTTTATAATATTCATTACATCAAGTATTACAATTATAAAATTGCAAATAGTCATTATCATGACCCAATTATTCTAAGCATCGTACAAATTTTGTTGGATCAGCATCCCTAACAAGTATAATTTGCAATATTGGTCACACTACTACTCATACGCAAACAAAACACTTGTTCGGACATCTGGATGAATGCATTCATGGTATCTATCTCCATAATAAAATCTCCTAAACAGTGAAAACCTCCCATAAACACTAAGCGCAAGCCTTCGTAAACACTAAGCGCAAGCCTTCGTAAACACCCAGAGCTCTGACGCTACAATTGTTGTGATCCAATAACAGTAATAATTGTGCAAATTAATCAAGCTAAACAAGCATAGAAATATTCAAGAAAAATTAGACAATCACAAAGAACATAAGATTTACGTGGAAAACCCTCTAGCGCAGAGGGAAAAACCACGGGCCAGACTTTGAATCAAATGCACCGTCATGAAAAGCCAGTACAACACTCTCCGGTTAATTACAAACAAGGGATCTCCACTTCAAGAAATACCCAAATTATTTCTCTACCCAAAGGCCCACGATACTCCTTGATTGCAGATCAACATAGTAAAAAATTAACCCTTCAAAGTACTCTTAAAATCACTAGCTAATCTCAATGATAGTATGCACAAAAGAAAAGAAATAAAACAAGAAAAAGTAGAATCTTGTTTTATTTTGACCTGTGCGTTCCAGAAAGAAAATTCCAAAGAGCTGTATTCTTCTTTTTTTTCTATCTGCCAATCTTCTTTTTTTTCTATAGTCAAGTGACTTTTTAAGTCACATCACCTTGGACTAAAGAGGATAAAAGCCAAGGATTAAAAGTGAAACTGTCCACCTTTTTCACCTTACCCGAAACAACATCACCTGCACACATCTATTCCCCTTTTTGTTTCTTTTTTTTTTTTTATTATCATTCTTCCATATAGATGAGCTGGACCCCACATAACAATCTCCCCCTCTAGCTCATGGGGAAGGTGTTTTTGTTCCTTAACAAATTACATGGAACTCAGTCCTATGATCTTGGCACAGAACTGATGCTTGTCTCGAGTCACCACCTTAGTTAACATGTCAGCTGAATTCTTATCAGTGTGAATCTGCTTCAACAAAATTTCTTTTGCATTCATCACATCACGAAGCCAATGGTATCTCACATCAATATGTTTGTTACGAAAATGGTATGTGGCATTCTTGCTCAAATCTAAAGCACTCTGATTGTCACATTTAACCACATATTCATGCTGCTTCAAACCCAGCTCTTGGAGAAATCTTTTCAATCATAGTAATTTCTTGACAGCTTCAGCTGTTGCAATATACTCTGCTTCAGTTTTAGACAATGCAACACAATTCTACAATTTCGACTGCCATGACACAGCTCCCCCTGCAAAAGTAAACACATATCCTGAAGTAGATTTCCTATCATCAAGATCACTTGCCATGTCTGCATCTGTATATCCCTCCAAGATTGGTTTTGAGCCACAAAATCAGAAACACATTTTAGAGCTACCTCTCAAATATCTGAAGATCCACTTCACAGCTTTCCAATGTTCTTTCCTTGGGTTAGAAAGAAATCTGCTAACTAAACCAACTGCATCTGCAATATCTGGTTGAGTACATACCATTGCATGCATCAAACTCCCAACTACAGAGGAGTAAGGAATAGCTACCATCCCTTCCTTTTCTTCTTGAGTTGAAGGACAATTCTTCTTACTAAGCTTGAAATGATTAGCCAAAGGTGTGCTAACTGGCTTAGCACTCTTCATATTAAATCTGTCTAGAACTCTCTTAACATACTTCTCCCGTGACAACCATAACTTCCTGACTTTCCTGTCACAGACAATTTGCATGCCCAAGATTTGTCATGCCTGGCCTAGATCCTTCATGTTAAAAAAACAGAATAGTTCCTTTTTCAAAGCACTAATCACGTCAGCATCTTACCCTACTGTCAATATATCATCCACATAGAGCAAAAGGATAATAAAATTACCATTAGGAAATAATCTAAAGTACACACAATGATCTAAATCTGTCCTAGTATACCCATAACTCACCATGAAAGAGTCAAATTTCTTGTACCATTGCCTAGGAGCCTGTTTCAAATCATACAAGCTCTTCTTCAACCTGCAAAACATGTGTTCCTTTCCTTTCACTTCAAATCCTTCTGGTTGAACCATGTAGATTTCTTCCTCCAAATCACCACGAAGAAAAATAGTTTTCACATATAATTGCTTAAGTTCGAGATCCATGCTAGCTGCTAATCCAAGAATCACCCTAATAGAGTTCATCTTCACAACAGGAGAAAAAATCTCATTAAAATCAATTCCCTTCTTTTGATTAAAACACTTCACAAACCAGATGAGCTTTATACTTAATTAGCTTGTCACCATCTTTCTTCAATTTGAACACCCATTTGTTCTTCAATGGCTTTTTACCCGTAGGAAGTTCAACCAACTCATATGTTTCATTCTTCTTTAAGGAATTCATCTCTTCCTGCATTGCTTTCGTCCAATGAACCTTTTTCTCATGAGTTTGAACTTCTTCAAAGCTTTCTAGTTCCCCTTTCTTCAGCAAGAGTGACATAATCTAAACTAGGATATTTAGTAGATGGATGGTGCCCTCTAGAAGATCTTCTAAGTTGTGGCATTTCAACTTGAGGTGGATGGGGCTGCTCCCTCTGCTTAACACCCTCTACATGTGTATCATCAACATCAACTAGTACTGGCCCATTATCTATCCCATGTTCGTCATTCAACTCTTTTACTGAAGCATGAATATCTGAAGGAGATACTGGTGAAAAATCAATCACATCACTTGTATTTGGCTTCATAGTTGTCTCTGGCTCTGCAAGAATTTCATTCTCTTGAAATACCACATCTCTTGATTTGGCAATCTTCTTCTTAGCTGGATCCCACAATCTATACCCAAATTCTGCATCTCCATAACCCAGAAATATACACAGAGTGGCCTTATCATCAACCTTCTGTCTCTACTCCTTAGGTACATGCATAAAAGTTTTATAACCAAACGCTTTCAGGTGAGAGTAACAGACTTTTTTTCCAATCCATACTCTTTCAAAAATGTCATAATCCAAAGGAGCTGATGGAGATCGATTAAATATGTAGCAGGTGTTAGTAGTATGCCCTAGAGCATATCATTTAGTATGTATCTTGTACATGTTTTTATTAATAAAAGGCATTTCTACTTTTCCGTTTACATAATATATTTATGTGTAATAGAAAAGGTCCATTGATATTTTGTTAGAAATTTTATTCTTAAGTTGTTAAGAATATGAGTGACAGTATTTCTAGTACAAAATATCATAAATAGGTTCACAATCGAGGATACTTCATAATAAGGACATGACTTATCCAGAAAGATTGTATTCATGTTTGTTCCCAAATTATTTATATGAGATATAAATAAGATGGAATGGTGAGTCTCATGCCATATAACAAACATGATAGACACTTATACATCATAAGTAGGCCGAACCAGTGACACTTATGACAAGCACATGGAGTTTACTCTTGTCAATGCATTGTCATAAATCATATCAGTGCATATAATCTTTAGATCTGAGATAGCACAGTTATCTTGTATATAGGTGGTTTGAATTTGATACTGCTTTCATACTTGTACTATGTATGAGTATATGGGCATGTGTTGGCTCCTACTAGTTATATATGGAGGTAGGTGTTGATCAAGATGGAATCTGTTTCTCTAAGTAAATAGGGATAAAATCCTATATTCATTTAATTGTTCTTGATGTTTCAAGTTCCTGGCCAGGACAGATAGATTTATTCAGAAAGAGTTTCTGATGAGAAAATCTTTTTAATCAAGAACTGGAATTAAAAGAGAACATAATATTCATAGCAAATGGAGTTTGACATAAACCATGACTCCAGCTTGAGTTAAGATTTTGTAACAGAGAGATTCTAGTGCATGGTAACATATGATTATAGGTTCATTTAAGGTAAACCTTATTACTAATTGGATGGCCATGACATGCTATGCTAGATGTTAACCATGGTCTATGAGGTGCATAAAATGATTTATAAAAATCATTTATGGTAAGAAAGAGTTCTGATGATATTAAGAGTTGATATCATATCTCATTGCCAATTAGTGATGAGTCTAGTAAGTCACACACATACACAAGTTATCACCTAATTAAATATGATTTAATTAATTAATTAAAGAGTTTAATTGATTAATTAAATAGGTTTGGTTTGCAATTAGATTGCAAAGTTTCTAGCATGACTTGAAACCAAATCTAGGTTATTGGATGTATAGTATAAGTTAAATTTATATTTAAAATGTTTAAATATGAATTTAATTAATAAGAAATTAATTAATAGAGATTAATTAATTAATTTATATTTGATATAAATTGATTAGAAGAAGAGAAATAATTATTTTGGGTTGAGAAATCAAAATTAAGACACAAGGGCATTTTGGTCATTTCACAAGGTGACATGTGGCACCATGAGATGGTGACACATGGCATTACACATAAGCTTGCCAAATGTCTTTTAATCATGTAAGATGATTAAAATTATGATTAAATATAAGTTTGACATTTGGCAAAATGTGATTGGGTCAATTAAACCTATAACCAATCAGAGGGTGACATGTGGCAAGGGTTTTATGTGTTGACCTACCTATATAAGTGTTGTTATGAAAAAAAAAATAACACAAGCTGCTGCTTCATCCTTAGTGCCGCCACCCAAGAGACTCTCCCTTCTCTTCATCTTCTTTTCTCATCTATTCCAAGAGATTAGTAAACAATCTCTTGAATTAAAAATACTAGAAATTGTTTCTAGTGTCCTGTTTACATCTTTAATCTCTTAAAAAAACTTGATTTTCTAATTAATAGAAAAAGCTTTAGAAGCTATTCAAGGGCTGCCATAGGTGAACTTGGTGCGGACAAGCTAGAGGGACAACATCTGGTGTCCTAAAGACGCATCTCAAAGGCACAAATACACTGCAGTGCATCAAGAGGTTAGTGTATTTGTTCTTGATTTAATCTAGGGTTCTAAAATTAATCTGATTAATTTTAAAATCTTAAATGGCAAATACAGATCCAAAAAACATATTAAAAGAGTTTAATATGTTGTTTATCATTGAAATCAAATAGATAAAAATAAATCTTGCATTATGCATGTGGCCCTAGGTGAAAATTTTGAATTCAATGGTATAAACTTGTGTTTTTCATGCTTCCGCTCCTTCAATTTGTATCAGAGCCACTATATTTGCCATTTAGATTGTTAATTATATGATTTAATTGTGTGTTTTGATCATGAGATGATTTATCCATTGCTGGTTGCAATGTATGTGTGGCGGCATGCTTGAAGAACACCAACATGGTGCGCATGGTTTGGCTTCATGGGTGGTGCAAAGGTTTGGCTTTTTAATTCTGCAATTGTTATATGATCTAAAAGCTCATCCTATGTCTAATTAAATTGTTTAATTAGAATTTTAATCACACAATTAAATTTTGATTCAAATCAGAATTTTAAAAATTGTTTGAATGTGATTCAAATCTGAATTTTAAAAGTTGTTTGAATGTGATTCAAATCTGAATTTTTAAAGTTGTTTGAATCATATTTAAATATGATTTTTAAAGTTGTTTGAACAATATTCAGATCTGAATTTTTAAAAATTGTTTGAATGTGATTCAAATCTGATTTTTTAAAAATTGTTTGAATGTGATTCAAATATAAATTTTTAAGGTTGTTTGAATGTGATTCAAATCTCAATTTTTAAATTTGTTTGAATGTGATTCAAATCTGCATTTTTAAATTTGTTTGAATCATATTCAAATCTGGATTTTTAAGTTGAATATGAGATATTCAATTTAATTTAAGTATGTATATTTTATTTAATTGTTAAATGGTGATATGCATTATGGATGATCATGGACTATAAAAGACCAATGTGATTGAATTTATTTCTTTTATGTTTCTTTGGGATTGTAAATTAATTAATTTATTTTAATTTATTTTGGACATGTATTATTAAGGTTGTAATAATTTTGGGTTGTAATTTCATTTATTTAGTTCTTGTAAATTCGCGTATGCCAAGGATTACTATGTAATTGGATTGTAAGAAGATCAAGGAGGTCAAGAGCATTGGTGAGACCAGTGGGAGGAATTCAAGATCAAGTGTTGATTATGTACTCCTTCAGCAACTCTTGTAAAATGAATGAATGAAATGCACCTAGGAATGCCTTGATTCAATTCTTGGTGGCTCAGAATTGAATCTCTTAGAAAGTCCATTATCATACCATATTTACTGTTTATCCATGAATGCATGAGATGTATGAGAATGTATGCAAGTATATGATATATGCATGCTAAATGGATAAAGTGCAAAGTGAGACCTTAATAGTAATTAGAATGACCATAAAATCTTCCAAACAAATGATTAAGTTGGAAATGTTATAATTAAAGTAATTATAACATTGGCCCTCCATTGAGGCAATTATTTTAAGAAATTTTAAATACTTGCATAAGATGCAATTAATTTAAGAGATTTTCTTAAGAATAATTGTTAAACATGAGATATTGTAACTATGTAAATGGTTTGGTGGCCAATATTGGATGTACCTGAGGGAGAAACAAGATCTGCAAGATTGCTAGAAAGGATTTTCAGCTAAAGTTCCAAAAGTCCAAGACTGCAACTCTCCTTTTGGGTTCTTTCACTTTATTTTCTTCTCATGTCTTCTCTATATCTTTTTATAAACTTGATCATAAAGCTCACCATGGGTGAGTAAGTGCTTTATTCTAGGGTTAGGGTGTAGCACTCAATTTCATGATGGATCTGGTTTGATTTTATTTAATATTGGGTATTTTATTTAATACATTGGGTATTTTATTCTTTGATTCAATTTTTTGTGATTTTAATGCATGCTATGTGTTAGTACCCACTTAGTATTGATTACAGATATTAATTGAAGGACTGAAAGGTGAAAATTAATATTAGAAAATCGGAATTTTGAACCTAGGAAATCTGACCTAGAGATAGGCTGATGACATTTGTGGAGTTCCAAAATTAATCAAAGATCTTAAAGGGTTTTAATTAATTTAATCACCACGACAGTAGGGTTTATGTTAATTAAAATATACCTTGAGTGCCTTGAGAGAGGACTTAAGATAACTTAGGATTAATTTCCATCAAAGTAATAATCTCACATTTATTGAATTAATCAGATTGATTCTATAATTGATTGAAGTGTGAATCCCTAGCTCTAGAATGCCTTTGTCCATTAGTATTTTTATTTTAGGTATTTATTTAGATTTTACTTCTTTCAATTTAGATATAATTATTATTTCTCTACAATTCAATTGTCTAGATAATTAAAATCATTATAGTTTGGTACTCAACACAGTCCTCGTGGGAATGATACTCTACTCATCACTTTATTACTTGTAGCGATCTATGCATTTGCGGAGGTTGCAAAACTAGTAAACACACTACGAAGACACTTCAAAGAGACACCTTTCTCTCTTTCTACTATGGCATGAAACTTCTTGAAGTACTAAAAAACCTGGTCTTTTGTTTTCAAAACAAACACCCATAACTTTTGTGAAGCATCATCAATAAAAGTCATAAAGAATTTACAGCCACCTATGCTCTCAATCTCAATGGGACCACATACATTAGAGTAAACTAAATTAAGCACACTTTCTTTTTCTTTTAGAAGTGCCACTAAAAGAAACTCTATGTTGCTTGCCCAACAAACAAATGTTACAAGGGTTTAAACTCATACCTTTGACAAAGGGAATGAGAGACTTCTTTGTCAAAACCTGTAACCCTTTCTCACCAATATGAGCCAATCTTCTATGCCACATGTCTGGTGAAACATCATCTTCAACTGTGTTCAGATCGCTATCAAACAACTTTACTTGAGTCATCAACAATCTATTATAAGACTTGCCTATGGCCATCACCATAGAACCTTTAATCAGCTTCCACTTTTGATGACCAATGTAGCTGTGATAACCATCCAAATCCAAGGACTGAGTAGACATCAAATTCAGGTGCAAATTCGGCACATGTCGCACATCTTTCAGAATTAATGTGCAACCCACATCTGTCTACACACAAACCTCACCAACTCCTATTATATCAGTATGAGTGATATTTCCCATCTTTAATCTGCCAATTTTTCCTACTCTGTACTCAGAAAAAATATTTATCCTAGGTGTAGCATGATAACATGCTCCTGAGTCAATAATCCACTCAATATAAGGATCTACAACAATATTACATTGTTCCTCTTCAAAGGAAAGCCCTACCAGTTCTGCATCTTCATCAAATATAGTAACAGTTGTGTTATCATCATTTAACTTCTTTTGATTCTTCTTATCCTTCTATTCCTTCTTAATTGCCTTGCAGTTTCTCTTGATATGACCCTCCTCACCACAGTGATAGCAAGTAAATTTTCCTTTTGATTGTGACTTGCTTTTGGATTTACTACACCCCTTAGGAGCTCTACTCTTGCTTCTACCCCTGTTCTCTATGACAAGAGCCTGTGTAGTAGTATCTACACCCAAATCCTTGCATCTGATCTCTTCATTTAGCATACTATCTTTAACCATCTATAATGTTAATACACCATTAGGAGCAGAGTTGCTAAGTGACACTACCAAAGTTTCCCAACTGTCTGGCAAAGAGCTCAAAAGAAGTAAAGCCTGCAGTTCATTTTCAAGTTCTATCTTCAGAGCGCCTAGCTAATTCACCAAATCTTGAAAATCACTCAAGTGATCTATAAGAGAACGCCCTTCTCTTAACTTTAAGTTCACTAACCTTTTACTTACAGAGGCTTTATTTTAAGCATTCTTCCTCTCATACATATCCTCTAATTTCTTCCACAAAACCTGTGCATTAACTTCATTGCTAATATGAGGATAAATACTGTATTCCACCCATTGCCTAATATTTTGAACCGCCTTTCTGTGCAATTTCTCCCAATCATCATCAGATTTTCCATCAGGCTTTGAACAACCTAAATTAATAGGATCAAATAAATCCTTGCAGTAAAGATAATCCTCCATTATCGACTTCCAAATTGAGTAATTTATAGTTGACAATTTTATCATTGAACCTACTGGATTATCCATCTTAATTCACACATTTAAACCACACCCAAACAACTAACTAGGCTCTGATACCACTTGTTGTGATACAATAAAAGTAATAATTGTGCAAATTAATCAAGCTAAACAAGTATAGAAATATTCAAGAAAAATTAGACAATCACAAAAAAACACAAGATTTACGTGGAAAACCCTCCAGCGTAGAGAGAAAAACCACGGGCCAGACTCCGAATCAAATCCACTATCAAGAAAAGCTAGTACAACACTCTCCAGTTAATTACAAACAACAGAGATCTCCACTTCAAGAAATACCTAAATTATTTCTCTACCCAAAACCCCACAATACTTCTTGATTGCAGATCAATATAGTAGAAACAAACCTTGTTTTATTTTGACCTGTGCATTGCAGAAAGAAAATTCCAAAGAGCTGTTTTCTTCTTTTCTCTATCTGCCAATCTTCTATTTTTTCTATAGTCAAGTAACTCTTTAAGTCACATCACCTTGGACTAAAGAGGATAAAAGCCAAGCATTAAAAGTGAAATTGTCCACCTTTTTCACCTTACCGGAGACAACCTCACGTGCACACGTCTATTTCCCCTTTTTTTTTTTTTTTTAATTATTATTCTTCCATATAGATGAGCTGGACCCCACATAACAACAACTGTGCTAACTCCTATAAATTCAGAGGAAAACCTCCATTTCTGGAGCTAGTAACGTGTGTTAATCATGAAACTTGGGTCAATAATGTGTATTCTTTTTGCATATGTAAGTCATCTTTGTAGCGATGCAATGCTCCTTTTTGTGTCTCAGTGTTCCTTCTTATGTCTTGTTCTTTTTTGGGTTTATTGGGTCCTTTTCTTTTGTCTTATTTATGGTTCTTTAGTTTCTCCCTTTGTTTTTTTCTTAGTCCTTTATTATCGATAAATAATTATTCTGCTTATAGAAAAAAGTTTTAAAAAAATCATTTTTTACAAATAAAATGTAAAGGAAAGACGGAAAAACAAAAGTTAAATTGAAATTGGAGAAGGAAAGAAAAAATATAAAAGCTATCAAATTAATAATTCCATTCTCGACTAATGACCATCGGTAAAATACTCATAAATTTATTTTATTTAAATTTATTAAATTAATTAAAATTTATTTTAAATTATATGTATATGCCTTAAATTTAATTTTTATTATCCAAATAATATCTTAATATATTTAGTTTTATATATTTTAATTATTTATTTACATAAAAGTATCTTTTCATTAATTTTTTTTAGGATTTCAACAATTCTATAAAAATATTTAAATTTTAATTAACTCAAATATAATATACCAAAATTTATAAATATTATTATAAAAATATAAATTTATATTTAATTAATTATTTATCTAAATAAATTTAAATAATAAATATTTAACGCATAAAATTTAAATTTAAAATTATTATAAATAATATTATTAAATTTAAATATATTTTAAATTTAATTACATATTATTCAAATTCATCTATAATTTATATAATTATGAGAGAGGGGACGGGACAGTGGCTTTGTCAAAAACAGCATTAATCATTTATAATAATTATAATATTAAAAATTTTTAAATTATTAATTTTAAAATATTTATTGCATTAGAAGTCTAAATCTCTTTCCACTTTTCTATATATTATAGATGACAATAAACCACTAATTTTAATTGGATAATAAAAATTTAATTAATTAATCAAGAATTATAATTTTTAATATAATTTGGATATTTTTTGTTTAGTCATACAATTGCAAAAGGAAACTATACCTATCTATATGCTTTGAGAAGTTCTGTTACATAAAAGTTTATTTGATTAATTACAAATTATTATTGTACCTTGCTAAATATGGTCACATGATCTATTAGCTAGATAATATATTCATTCACATTAATATTAAATTTTAATGAAATTTTATGAATATTTAATTATATTATTTTTTATTATTTAAATTATATTTAGAGTTTATATAAATTTAAAATTCTTTATTCTACATATATTTAACTTTCTTTTTTTTTTTATTGCAATCTAATTTCACTTAGGATAGCAGTGATACTCTAAGAGTCATATCATAATTGGAAAAAAGTATTTGGTGATAATAGTTATTAAACAAGTTGCAATCGCTATTCATCAAGTGAACCAAGTTGCAGTTAAAGCAATGTGACTTATGATTTAGTTTTTGGAGATTCAAGTGTTGATCTTAGAAATAACAATTAATTTTTCACCTCCATAAAAGGCAACTTCCTTCCTTATGGAAGAGACTTCTTTAATGGCTGCCCTACTGGGAGGTTCTCCCATGGTAGACTTCCATAGACTTGATAGGTAATATATAGATTTTTGCCAAATATAGTAATATAGCAGAATTGCTTTTCTAAATTCTAGCTAAGGCAATTGATTATAAAAAAGCAATTCCAACCTTTCTTGACCCTAATGTAGAGGCAATAAATTGTTACATGGCATTAGTTTTGCACCTATGATTACGATGACTTCACTATAAATTTCTCAGTAAACCCTATTAATATATCCATATTCTTTAAGCTATATTATTAATTGTTAAAAGGTTCTAAAATTGTCGCCATATCAAGAATGATATATGTAATGTATTAATTTGTGGTGATATGTAGAATGTGTTGTCAGTTTTGAAGCTGTTCGAGTACTTAAAGCACTATGTGCTAAGCTTCACTTGGATTGGTTGGTAGTTAGTAGGCAAGCAGAAGGCAAGAAATAATATAAGTAACGCTACTTTTATTATGAGTATGGGCACCAACAATTTTCCTTAAATTATTACTTGGAATCAATATGTTCCAAGCAATTCACTATGAAAGAATAATAAAATTAATTGGCGTCTCATATGGTCGAGGACTTCATGACATATGTATCAACATTTTACTAAGTGTCTTTGTAGAACCCTAATTTTTGTATCTAAGGCAGTGAGAAGCTCGACAATGAAAGCTTTAAGAGGCCTTAGGAATTCTGAAAATGCATGAAGAAATAAATAGAAGAGAGTGCTGCAGGGCCTGGAAGTAAAGGTGTGAACATCTTATACTTCAGTTGGAGCCAAAGAATATTGCACTGAATCAGAGCCAGCCCTTGGAATGCCAACTGGGGCCAGGCCCATTAAGACCTTGCTCCACCCCATATTTGGCCAACATGGAGAGATATATATGATATCCCTTTTATACTAAAAGGAAAATCAGACCAGAAAAATGAAGAAAACAAGAGAGAATATTTAAAAAATAAAATAAAAAATTATAAAGAAATCTGACCATAAAAGTTCATCATTTTTATGCATGTTTGAAAAAATTATGAAGAAATCAGACATAAAAATTTTATAAAGGAATCATATATTTATGTATAAAAATATAAATATATAATTCATGAAATTAAAAATAAAAAATTTTGAAATTATTATAAGATTAATGTTTTTATCCAAAATAACTTATAACCCAATAATTGACTCGAATTTGATATCAAATCATTTCTGTATAGCAACTTTTTGGTAATCCAAAGTAACAATCAATAAAAAAAAAAAAAAAAGTCTAACGAACAACCTGCAATTTTAAATAATTCAAACTAAAATGACCCAAACCTAAACCCGTTCAACCTACTTGTTTTTCCACCTCAAATTCTTTCATATATATTCAAAATTGGAGATTTTGAATTTTGCCTCAAATATTCAATTTAATGTGTATTTCTCTAACACAGCATAATGAAGATTTTATATTTTCTACTTTTTGTGTTTATAAAATTACTTTTATATCTCATTCACATAGTTGATAATAGGCTATTTATTTTAATTACTTTAAAATTTAGATTGGAGTTGTATCAATTATCAAATGCCAATATTTTTGCCGTGTAATTGAAATACATATTTTTTACTTGGCAAATTTTTCCTTTCTTTTTTTATAAATTAAAGAGGATTTTTTTTTTCAATATCAATTTCATATATTTTGATTTTTTCCATGCTCCAAAATTAATAAAAATCAATATAAATACATAAAAGTTAACTTAGTTCATATTAAATCACAGTTGGTCATTTTAACAATAGTCAATTTTTATGAAATGTATAATCATATTTATTAAAATATTTTCGTGTAACAATAAAAATTAACTTTTTTATTATTATTATTATTATTATTATTATTATTATTATTATTATTATTATTATTATTATTATTATTAAATAGTTATTTAAATGTTTAAATCTTCTATGTAGACTACTCTTCTTTAATTCACCCATAGGAGTATTCCTTAAGAGGAAAAATTATACAATGAAATCGATATATGTACAATGATTTCATTATAACAATTGATTGTGATGGGTCTCATTTCGGTCTCACCACAATCAATAATTATAATTAAACTATTGTATGTACAGCGATTGTAACATATTAGAATTTTCTTAATAGTGACAATTCCTAATGTATTGGATAGTAACGGAATAAAACCTCTGCAAAACCTCATTGTATCATAATATGGCCAGAGCAAAAACAAATACAAGTCAAGACCTTGACAGTGCCAAACAAAACATTAATTTTCCAAATTAGACGGATTACAAGTTCAAAAATTAGAAAATCATAAATGCCCTGGCCCTGGTAGGTTTCAACTGTTCATGAGGAACCATTACTCGTAATCTGGGATGCCAATTTAGATTCTAGAAATCATTTACTACGCCTCAATGCATTAGAAAATAATGCATCTTCCCATCATAAGAGAACTCAAAATTATTTTTACCAATAAAAAGCTACATTCAAGAGAGAATGTAATTTACTAACCAATGAAGTTAAAATTTGAAATACATAAAATGGATAATGCATAGATAGGTGTCGAGGAAAAGAAAGAATTAGAAGCGTAGTTTCATAAACTTCTATTATTTAATCAAAAAGGAATACCAATCATTCTATCCAACTTTAATTCAGGTTATCATCATATATAACAACAACAAAAAAAGCATATAAAGGTGCACATTATTATATTTTTGTTATTTTTACGTAGTTTAAATTTTAGATATGTTTTTCATGGATCTAAATTGTGACTTAACTTGAAAGCTTCGCACTGCTACCCAATTAGGATAAAAAGTGAGATCTGTAGTGGTAGCGGAGGGCACGGACCTTTGCGGTAGAGTTGTAAGATATTTAAGAAACACTCTGAAGTTAGGGTTTGAGAGTTCTGAGTAATTTTATCTTACTCTTTTTCATCATAGTGAAACTTTTTCTATTGTCTTGACTGTGGACATAGACCTTGAGGTCAAACCACTTTAAATCCTGTATTATTCTTCTTCTCTTTTCTATAATGTGTGATTATGCAATTTATGTGTATGCCTTAGATTTGCATGCTTGTTATGACAAACTGGTATCAGAGCATTGTGCATGAAATCTAGGGTTTACGAATGGTGTTCAACGAAATATTAGATAGAGAACTTTGATGGCAGATCGAGTTTCAGTTTGTGGAAGATTAAAAAATCTTCCTTAATCCTGCAAAGTCTATGGAAGGCAATCGATGATAACTTTCCAGAATATATGAAAGAGGCAGAGAAGACTGATATGAAGGCGAGAGCCTTGAGTGCAATTTTCATGAGCATAACTGATAATGTCCTGTGCGAGATTGCTGGTGAAAGCTCAACGTCTACGGCATGAAAGAAATTGGAGGAGTTGTACTCTGCCTAATCGTTGACCAACCACCTGTACATGAAGGAAAGACTTTACAATCTGAGAATGAGCGAAGGTATGCCTATTAAAGAACATCTACATGAATTTAATTCAATCATTATAGACATGAAGAATATTAATATTGATATTGTAACACCCATATATACATAGCCTGGTATATTTCACCGTTCTGGTGACCGGTGTTGGTCCGGACAATTAAGAGAATTAGAACCATGTTTAAGACACCTAGAAAAGCTCTGAATGAAAATTAATAGTGATTACCAGAAGGTCAAGTATAAATAAGAAAAACAAAGCATAAAATGTTAAATGAGCCGGGGTCACAGCGATGGGTGACCTTACTGGGAAGTGACTACGAAGTCAACTGTAATCCTAATTTTGAACGAGAAATTATGACACCGCAGTCCTAAGAAGTATTGTGAAGCTAGTGGAAAAGAGAAAATCACATAAAAGAGTTGATAAGTAGGTCAAATAATTAGGTCAGGATTCCGGAAGAAACATTAAATTATTTGTAAACCGGATCAGACCGACGAGGGACAAATTGGTCAATTCACCCCTGGAGGTGACTCACGACCTAACTGTCTAATAAAATTTGAGAAATAAAAATTTTGAAATGTAAATTTAAATTAAAGAACCATGAAAAAATAAAAGGAAAAGAAAAGAAAAATGAATAATGACATCATAGGTATGACATAAGCTATGACACAATAAATAAATTTTATTTAATTTAATTTTTGACTAAGTCAAAAAGGCAATAAAAACAGAAAAATTAAAAATCAAATTCTTCATCTTCTACCTCAAAGTGGCCGGCCTCTCTCTTTCCAAACTCTCTCTCAACACAAACCTCCATGGAAGCTTAATTTTAAGCTTCATAAACTCCAAAATTCCCATAAATTCCCTAAAAATTTATTGATTTACCTTACTTTGTCAACTTGAAAAGAAGATTGAAGAAGAAAAGGAAAGAAGAAAGTGAAGGATTTGAAGAGTTGAACTTCAAGGAAAGAGGTTAGTGTTTAAACTTGTAATTTTCTAGTTAAATTCATGTTTATGTAGTTGAAATAACTTAGAATTGAAGAGAAATTCAAACAAATCAAACATGTGGGATTAATTGGGAATTTTGGTCAACATTTGGAGGAGTAGGGTTTGACTTATTTTGGTGCAATTAGAAGGGTAATTAAGTTTAATTAAGGGTGAAGAAGGTGAATATACGCTTTAATTGCACTAATTGCATGAGTTGCAAAAATTAGGGTTCTTGAGCCAATGAATTTATGGGAAAAATTGGTGGGAAATGGTCAATTAATGCAATTGAACCTAATTGAGGTTATAAATGGTCAATTGGGACCAATTGGGATGTGTTGGAGTGATGAGAATTGCAAAGCAATTCGGACTAGTGAGGGTTCACTTTTAGGCAGTTTGACCTAGGTCCCTTTCAGGGACCAAAACTGTAATTTTATCACCCCAATTAGTATGAGGCCAATTGGATATGAAAGCAGACACATAATGCCACAATTTTCATGTAGAAACCATGCCCAGAAAATGACATTAAGATAGTGAACAATTAGGTTAAATCCGGGTAATGCACATTGCCACTGTATAGAAATGACCAAATGAACAGCTTGGCCATAACTTGGTGTAGGAAGGTCCAAATGACCTGAATTTTATATCGATGGAAAGCTGAGATATAGCACTACAACTTTTATGAAGAACACAAAGCCAAATTCTGACCATAACCCATCCAAAAAGTGAGCTGTAGTCAGCACACCAAGATTGCCAAAACCAAGAAAGTGCCCAGAATTCTGGGTTTGAACTAATCCGGCCAGCCTTAGAAAAATAGGCATATCTTGGGCTACAAAACTCCAAATGGAGTGATTCAAAAAGGGAATTAAAGCTAAGACAATAAGGAACAATTTTGATGATGAACACTTAGCTAAATTCCTAGAGTAATCAGACCAATGGAACAGTGCAAAACAGGAGACGAAAACTGAAAAATTGAAATTTCTCTTAGGAGACTTAGAAATTGAAATGACAACTAAGGCCAACAAATTAGGCACCCAAAATGTGGTATGTGGGTGTAATTGGAATTCACATACCTATTAAATATGAGAAAGTTAATATTTTGACTTAAATAGTGCCATGAATAGTAACCCTAAAATTCAAAGTCTAGAGAATGCCATTGTAAGCCTATGTAGAGATATAATTAAATAAGTATGAAATAAATTGTTAGATTTATTATGAGATGTGATACTGAAACACTGTAAACTGTGTGTTTCAGTTGAAAAATACACTGAGAAGGATAAGGACAAGTAAGTCAAGGCCTAGAGGCAACTCAGTCCAGGTTTGTGCACAATAACTTTAAGCTATTGTTTTTACATTGAAACTTTGAATTGTTACGCATTATAAGTGTATTGTGTTAATTTTGAATTTCAAGAACTATTATGTTGCCACTTTGTAAATGTAAATTGGACTTTGGAAATTGATTGGATTTTGTATACAATATTTGAATAAATAATTTTAAATTGATTTCGGATTCACACTTAGCATGACAGTACCATATTATTCCTCCTCCATTTATGGGGTTGAGATCGATTATTTTTCTCTCTCTGGCTTACCAGTTGAGGTTGAGATCGAATGAGTACTCATATAGCTAGCTAGCCACCTCCCTCATTGATTTTGATTAGTGAGGTTGTAGATTGCTTTGTCGTGGTGTACAACACGGCATTGATCAGAAATTTTATGTCATGATCTAAGTTGTGTATGGATTGATAACACTGTGTTTATTAAATTATTTAACAAAATTGTATTATAAATGTGATTTGAAAATTGTGAAATAAAATTGTGAAATGTTTGAATTATGATTTAGCAGTGAATGTGTTATGTTCAACATTTTAAATTTTTATTGTGCACCATTGAGTAAATCATACTCAGCGATAGCTTATTTTGCTATCGCAGATAAGGGAAAGGAAAAAGCAGCAGAGTGAGCTGCTGAGTAGACGAGGACTATACTGAAATTTTTGTATGGGTATTTATTTATACCCCTGTAGTTTATTTTGATGTAAATATAGTAGTGTTCATATGTATTAATATAATTTGAGCAGTTGTACAGTAAACTTGTAATAATATTATTTTTTGAATTTTCTTTCTGTAAACTCAGTCTTATGTATGTAAATGAAATTTACTGAAATGAAATGTTGATGATTTCATAGATTTATTTTGAAAATATTGTGACTTGTGAACTTTGAGTTGAATTGTGGTTGATTATGTGGATTTGAGTTGTATTGGAGGTTGGGAGATGTGAAATAATTTTATTGGAAGTGCTTTTTACATGTTTAAATTTTTGGTTTTTCTCAATTATAGATGGCACTCTGCCGAAATTTTTACAAAATTTAAAAAAAAATAAAATTTATCAAAATGTGTACTTAGTATTTAAACTATAATTAAAAGTTTTTAATACCTGTTAAAAGTGCTCACCACCTTAAAAAGAAAATAAAATTGTTTTAAAATCCTTTGTAGTGAATTTAATGGGTTATTAGTAGGCTAAATATGGTAATTCATTAAATATACTACGGGATTATATTATGCCTTACGGAAGGGTAAGGTGTGACAGATATTGATAGTGAGGATCAGACCATTATTGTGTTATGTTCTTTGCCACCCTCCTATGAGAATTTTATTTATACTCTGTTGTATGAAATGATATTATTTCACTAGACAATATTAGTAATTCTCTAAAATAGAAGGAGTTGAAAAATAATTTTCCAAACAATAGGGGAAAGATTGAGAGGGAAGGTTTGGTGAGCAGGGGAAGAACACATTCAAGGGAGGGTTCTTCTGGCAGGAAGAAATTTAAGGCCAAATCTAAGTCAAGAATAAAAACGGCTAAGGAGGAGCAAGGTCACTACAGGAGAGATTGTGCCAAGTTGAAAAATAAAAAGGAAAAGCAACTAGAAAGTTCTGCGAATGTGGTTGATAGGTTTATCAATTCTGATGGTGATGACAATGCTGGGGAAATTTTATCTGTGAGTTCAGATCATGAACAGAATTCCTAGATTCTTGATATTACTGCTACTTATAACATGTGTCCACATAGAAACTAGTTTGTCACTTATAAACAAATAAGTGATAAGGCGTTTCTGGGCAACGATCGTGCATTACCTATGGAAGTAATTGGTAATATAAGATTGAGGATGTTTGATAGTGTTGTCAGAACTATAGAGTGTTGGCATGTTCCAGGACTGAAGAGGAACCTGATTTTCTCTTTGGACACTTGACTCACATGGATTCAGATACCATATAGAGAATAGAGTTCTCAAAGTGTGCAAGGGCTTTATGGTACTCATGAAAAGCAATTTGGTTTCAAGATTGTATTTTCTTCAGGGAAGTACAGTTTCAGGGGAAGCTACGGTAGCATCTAGAAGTAATAATCAGAATCAGATTCAATCGTGGCATTTGCGTCATAGTCATATTAGTGAAAGAGGATTATCTGTGTTGTGCAAGCGAGAATTATTGGACGGGCAGAAAATAGAATCTGTAGACTTTTGTGAACACTGTGTGTTTGGCAAACAGACCAAGGTGAAGTTCAATAAAAAGGTAGTGCACAAGATTAGAGAAATAGTGGATTATATCCACTTAGATCTATGGGATCCTAACAGAATCCCTTCCAAGAGCGGTGCCAGGTACATTATGAATTTGAGTAATGATTACTCTCAGATGGTGTGGGTGTATTCTCTGAAAATAAAAGATGAGGCATTTTCAACCTTTGTAAAGTGGAAGATGATGATTGAGAAGTAGACGAGAAAAAGGTCAAGCATCTTAGATTGATAACGGTTTAGAATTTTTCAATCGTGAGTTCGATGCATTCTGCAGCAATGAAGGTATAGTGGGACACCGCACTCACGCAAGGACTCCACAATAGAATGGTATTGCAGAATGCATGAACAAAATGCTTTGTGATAAAGCACGAAGCTTGCTCTCACATTCAGGATTGGGAAAGGATTTCTGGGCTGAAGTAATTAATACAACATGTTTCTTAATTAATAGATCTCCATCTATAACTATTAATTACAAAACTCCTTTTGAGATCTGATCCAGTACACTTGCTAATTACTATCAACAGAGAGTGTTTGGTTGCCCTGCTTATGCTCATGTGAGGGATGGTAAGCTTGAGCCAAGGGCAAGAAAATACATATTTCTAGAGTATGCATCTGGAGTGAAAGGTTACAGGTTGTGCTGCAATGATCCAAAGTCTCTAGGATTAATTATCAGCAGGAATGTGACATTTAATGAGTCTGCTTCATTAGATAGTTAGAGGGAGAAGTCAATAGCAGAATCAGATTATAATGTTAGAGAACAGGTGGAGCTTAAGATTGATACTTTAGCAGTTTAGTCCAGTGATTCAAAGGATGAGGTATAAGATCCTAATCAACAAGAGGATACACCTGAGCAACAGTAATAGGAACCATATAGCATTATAACTGGTAGAGAGAGAAGATAGATTAAACCCCTACAAAGATATGTATATGTAGATCTAGTTGCATTTGCCTTATCATTTGTTGAGACAGTTGATGTGCATGAACCCAGCAATAATAAAGAAGCTATTTCTTATTTAGATGCAGATCAGTAGGCTGGTGCTATGGGTGAAGAAATTGAATCTCTTCACAAGAATCAAACTTGGGAGCTTATAACATTACATAAGGGACAGAAAGTGGTAGGCTACAAATGTGTGTTCAAGAAAAAGGAAGGCATTCTAGGAGTTAAAGCATCTCGATATAAAGCATGGTTGGTAGCAAAAGGCTTTACTCAGAAGGAGAGAATTGACTTTAATAAAGTGTTTTCTCCAGTTGTGAAGCACAGTTCTATCAAGGTCTTACTTGTTATGGTTGCTCTTCATGATCTAGAGCTTAAGCAACAAGATGTGAAGACAATATTTTCTCATGGTGAGCTAGAGGAGAAAATTTATATGAGTCAACCTGAGGGATTTGTCATTCCAGGTATGGAAACCATGTTTGCTTGCTTAAGAAGTCTTTATATGATCTGAAACAGTCCCTTAAGCAGTAGTACAAAAGATTTGATACATTCATGATTTGTAATAGCTTTATTTGTAGTTCATATGACAGTTGTGTGTATCATAGGAAGCTTTCAGATGATTCATTTGTCTTTTTGCTATTGTATGTGGATGACATGCTTATTGCTGCTAAAAGCATGTCACAAATTAACATTCTGAAAAAGCAGTTGAGTGATGAGTTTGAGATAAAGGATTTGGGTGCTGCAAAGAAGAAGATTTTGGGAATGGAAATTACTAGGGATAAAAGCGTTGGGAAGCTTTTCTTGTTTCAGCAGACCTATGTTGAGAAAGTGCTTAAGCATTTCATCATGAATAATGCTAAACCTGTGACTTTTTCATTAGTTGTCTATTTTAAATTATTTACAGACATGTCACTAAAAACCAATGAGGAGATGGAACACATGTCCAGTGTTCTCTATTTGAATGCTGTTGGTAGCATCATGTATGCTATGGCTTGCACCCGACCTGACATTTCACATGTAGTTAGTGTTGTGAGTAAATACATGGCATGTCCTGAGAAAGAGCATTGACAGGCAATGAAATGGATTCTGAGGTATTTGAAGGGTACTACAGATGTTGGTCTAACATTCGATAGGGCCAAGATGAGCAATTCAGTTATTAGCTATGTGGATTTAGATTTTGCAGGAGACTTAGACAAGAGGAGATCTCTGATAGGCTATTTGTTTACTCTCTTTGGAATTGCTATCAGTTGGAAGGCAAAGCTACAGTTACTTTGTCTACCACAGAGGCTGATTATATGGCTTTAGCAGTGGTAGTAAAGGAAGCTTTATGGTCACAAGGTTTGGTGGGTAATCTTGGGTTAATACAAAATAAGCCAACAGTATTTTGTGATAGCTAGAGTGCAATACATCTCATAAAGAATCAGATGTACTATGAGTGAACTAAACATATTAATGTCAGATATCACTTTATTCGGGACATTGTATCTTAGAGCATTGTAGTTATGCAAAAAGTCTCTGTACATGATAATATAGCAGATATGATGACCAAAGGAGTCCTGGTCAGCAAGTTTAGGCATTGCCTAGACTTAGTTGGTGTATGTAGTGCTCAGTAGTACCCTTGTGAGGGCATATGGCAAGACAGAGTATTTGTAGTTATTTTGTTGATGATGGAGGAAATTCAAGCCAAGGGGAAAAATTATTATATTTTATGTGGCTTGAATTTTGGATATATTTTTCATGGACCTAAATTATGACTCCACCCAAAAGCTTCACGCTGCGACCCGATTAGGATAAAAAATGAGATCTGTGGTGGTAGCGGAGGGCACAGGCTGATAGGCCCTGGCCCGAAGCCCACCACTAATCTATTTGGAGTTGTAGGGGCATTGCCTCCCATGGTATGAACCAGTATAAATATTATAATATTCTACCATTTGCGGTAGAATTGTGAGATATTCAGAAAATACGTTGGAGTTAGGGTTTGAGAGTTCTGAGTGATTGTATCTTACTCTTTTTTATTATAATGAAACTTTTTCTCTTGCCTTGCCTGTGGACGTAGACCTTACGGTCGAACTATGTTAAATTATGTATTATTCTTTTTCTCTTTTCCATACTATGTAATTGTGCTATTTATGTGTGTATTTTAAATTTGCGTACTTGTTATAACAATTTTTGTAATTTCATTAGTCACAATCTCATATAAACCTAATATCAAACATTTATAATCCCATTTAAACACTATTACATGAGAATTTTATTAAACTCCTAAAATTACATATAGAGTTTTTTTTCAATTATTCTATTTATTTTTTAATTTTATGTTATTTTTATATTATTTAAGATATATTAATTTTCAATAATTAATTAAATTTAATTCTTTATTATTTTAATTATATTATTATTACATAATAAAAATTTATTTTTAATATTAAATAATAGTAATAAATAATGGATTAGTAGACCATCTTTTACTAAAAAAAGACAAATTTTCGGTAATTATATTTAAATATAAAAATAAGATTGTTTCCCTTCAATTTTATATTAACTATAAAAATAATAAACAAATAAATAAAAATTCGTTTAATAACAAAGCTTAAATTATTTTTGTTTAATAATATGTACGGTTTTTCAACATAGATTTGGATTTATTTTAAGCATTTTTTAAATAATTTTAAGTTTAAAAGATTTTCTAAAAAAATGGAAAAGCAAAACAAATTTTCATTTTCTACCTATTTTTATTTTATTTTCTAACTCCTTCCTTTTTCTAATTTATTTTAGACTTAAACTTTTACTCAAATAGAAATTTATAAATATTTAATTATTTATAAAGAATAATAAAATATTTCAAGAAAAAAATTTATCATAAAAAAACTATTAACTTTTTTTTTTAATTTAATATTTTAGATTATATTTATATTACTTTTCAAACTTTAATATAATCATATTACAAATAAATTTCTATCTATTATTTTCTTTTTTTTTATTTTTAAGATTTTCTTTTTTTTTTAATATATTCTTTTTTAGTAGCCAATTATAAATTTAGTCCTTCATTATCATAATACAAAATAAGTAAAATTAAAAATTTTAAATTTATATAAACTCTAAAATTAATTTAAATAATAAAAATATAATCGTAGATAATATAAAGAATTAAAGGTGTTTTGGACAATTCCAATGTTCCATCCTTTCATACATTTATTTATATTATAGATAGATAATATATAGGTTATAGATAGACATATATAGATAATCAATTAATTATATTTTTTATTTTTTACTAGTTAATTTCTTATTTTAGTTAATTACTTCTTATAAAATTTTATATCTCATTGAGGTTAAATATGAATAGGATTAAGAATTTTAAATATATACAAACACTAAAATTAATTTTAATAATAAAAATATAATTATAATTAATTTGAAAAATGAAGGATATTTCTGGCAAAATTATATATAGTATAGAGATTACATATTATAGGTTATAGATTAATTGTATTTTTTTTATTTTTAATTTATTAATTTCTTATTTTATTTAATTATTTTTATAAAATTTTATATTTAATCGGAGATAAGTATAAGTAAGACTAAAAATTTTAAATTTATATGAAATCTAAAATTAATAATTTTAAATTTATACAAATATTAAAATTAATTTAAATAATAAAAATATACTCGTAATTAACTTTAAAAAAAAAAAAAAGATATTTTTGACAAAACTAATGTTATCCCTCCTCTTCCCACATTTATATATAAGTATAGATTACTTGAATACTACCTTAATTTTTATGTATCTATTTAATTTCATTACATTTAATTAATTAGAAATTTATATAAACTTTTACAAAACTTTTTTTATAAATTTAATGAATATTTGTCAACATGTCCTAACATGTAAAAATATAGTAATATTTCCTCTATATATATATATATATAAAGACAATTTTATAAATGACACTATAAATAACAATATAGAGATTTTTTTAGCAAATGCCGTAAGGAATTATACAAGAAATGTTATTTTGATTTAAATAAAGTTTTATTAAAAATGTTACTTTTTAAATTTTGAATGATATTTATAAAATAATATTGTCATTATAGACCATTATTGTTAGAGTGACTACTTTTGGTTTGCTCTGGTTAAGTGCAATACTGCGTTGAGTTCAACTAAAACACAAGAGATCTATGTCTTTTCTTACACACCCTATAACACTCTCTAATCTATTATTATTATTATTATTATTATTATTATTATTATTATTATTATTATTATTATTATTATCTATCTAATTTTTATTTATATATATTTTATTTTAATCAAGTATAATATTATATTTCATTTCTACATGCATTTTCAGCATTCATAAGGTCTCTTCAAACTTTCATCTTTGAAATTCTCACTATCTTAGATGTATATGTTTTGTTAGGAAACAAAAATTAGGGTCTGCAAAGATACTTAGTAAAAAAGTTGATATATATACCATGAAAAGTCCTCGATCATGCGGGGCACCAAGTATTTTTAGTATTCTTCCAACAGTGAATTGGTTTGAACAAATTTGCTCCAAGTAGTAATTTGAAAAAAATTGTTGGTAGTGCTTAAAGTACTCGAACTGCTTAAAAACTGACAACACATTCTACATATCACCGCAAATTAATATATTACATATATCATTATTTAATGCGGCAATACATTTAGAACCTTTTAACAATTAATAATATAGCTTAAAGAATATGGATATATTAATAAGGCTTACTGAAAAATTTATAGTGAGGTCATCGTAACCAGAAATGGTAGATGCAAAACTAATGCCATGTAACAAATTTATTACCTTTACATTAGGGTCAAGAAAGGTTGGAATTACTTTTGTATAATCAATTGCCCCAGCTAGAATTCAGAAATGCAATTCTGCTATATATATATATATATATATATATATATATATATATATATATATATATATATATATATATATATATACCAATAACTGGCGGGTGCATTTACATTACTATATATATATATATACCAATAACTGGCGGGTGCATTTACATTACTATATTTGGCATTACTATATTTGGTAGAAACCTATCTATTACCAAGTCTTTCATGGGAGAACCTCCCAGTCAGGTGGCCATTAAAAAAGTCTCTTCCATAAGGAAGGAAATTGACTTTTACGGAGGTGAAAACTCAGTTATTTTTTCTAAGTTCAACACTTGAATTTCCAAAAATTAAAACACAAGTCACATTACTTTAGCTGCAACTTGCCTCACTTGATGAACATCCACTGCAACTTGTTTGATAACAATGAAAAAAAGATTAAAAGTTAAATATACGTAAGACTAAGAATTTTTAATTTATATAAATTCTAAACATAATTTAAATAATAAAAAATAAAATAATTATAAATAATATCATTAAATATTCATAAAATTTCATTAAAATTCAATATTAATGTGGATGAATGTATTATCCAACAAATAGATAACGTGACTATAGTTAACAAGGTACAGTAATAATTTATAATTAATCAAATAAAATTTTATGAGACAAAAATTCTCAAAGCACATAGATAGGTGGAGTTTCCTTTTGCAATTGTATGACTAAACAATAAATATCCAAATTTATATAAAAAATTATAATTATTGATTAATTAATTAAATTTTTATTATCCAATTAAGATTAGTTTTTAACTAAAATATATAAAAAAGTGGAAAGAAGATTTAGAATTGTAATCTAAATTATCCAATTTTTATTTGTGGTTATTGCCCTAAGGATAATTTGGAGCTGTGTGTGTGTGTTGGTGTGAGTATGATGTGGATATAGATATGGGTAGACGGGTAGTCGCAGCTGGAGCTTGACTCACTAGAACCCGATCCTTATATATGGACAAGTTGGGGTGAGCACAACTTTAAGTTGATCTCACTGGCCCCCGCACTGGGATTATTAAGGGAAAGTCCGGTTTGAGTTGACCTCGCTATCAAGTATTGGATTAAGGGAGCTGTATAGGGAATCAGCTCCCATATATATATATATATATATATATATATATTGATGTGATACACTGGACGTGTGACTAGCTCTGAATTAACTTTTCGTGTGAATATTGGGTGAATTATTTGTTTTATGTGTTGGATGTGCATTTCATGGTAGGACTACACTAGTTTTAGATAGTTATAAAAATTGCATCTATAATTAATATCTAAACTCTCTGAGTCGAGCGCTCTTTCTTGTTCAAATATTTTTCTCAGGTTGCAGGAAGAGCGAGTTTATTTTTTGAGTCTAGCCTACATTTTCCTCCACAGGTTGTGATTCATAATTTAATAGCTTTTGTAGTGTCTATTTATTTGTTTAATTGCTAGAACTCCCCTATGACATTGGTTTATGAATATGTTGTATTATTTAATAAAAACTTTATGATATGAGATGGTTTGTACATGCTGTGTATCAGGGTTGAGTTAGACTCCCCTAGTAATAGATCTTCAATAGTTATCGAGTTGGGTTGGCCCAAATAAATTTATAATGTTTTATTTTATTTGGTTAGCATGTTAGGCCTTGATGGTGGTCTTAGTTATGAGTTTGGAAATAATAAGGCTTACTATGGGCCTTGGGGGCTTTATACTGGCCCAGGTTCTAGTGCCGATTCGACCCGTGGGATTGGATCATGATGAAGTTGGTATCAGAGCTTAAGCTCTAGATTCATGGGAAGGTGTGTACCTAGAGTTGTCACAGTCAGAGTATGGGTTCCTATTTTGTCTTTTTCTATAATTCATTGTTTCTAGGCCCGAGGTTTCTATATAGTGTCCATGAAGCTCCTTCTTAATGGAGACACTGAGCTCCTCTCTCACTAGAGCACGATGCCCACCGCCTAGTACAATGAGTACGTAGGGAGCTTACTTAGAGTCATGCCCTTGCTCCAGTGACCCCGGGGATAGTGGAGAGCTTTACTGTAACACCCCTATTTGCATAATCTGATATATTTTACTGTTTCAGTGATCGATGTCGGTCCGGACAATTAAGAGAATTATAACCATGCCTAAGACACTTAGTTAAGCCTTGAAAACAAATAATTAGTAATTTTCAGATAGTTAAGTATAGATAAGAAAAACAGAACACAAGAAGTTAAATGAGCCGAGAGTCACAGCGATGGGTGACCTTCTCGGGAAGGACTGCAAGGTCGATTTAAACTCAAATTTCGAGCCGTAAAATGTGATGCCGCGGTCCTTAGGACTATTGCAAGCACAGTGGAAAAGAGAAAATCACGAAAAAGAATTGTTAAGCCGGTCAAATAATTAGGTCAGGGATCCGGAAGAAATATTGAATTATTTGCAAACCGGATCGAACTGGCGAGGGGCAATTTGGTCAATTGACCCCTGAGCTGACTCCTGACCTAACTGTCAAATAAAATTGGAGAAAAGAAAATTTTGGGATTAAGAATTAAATTAAAGAACTAATGGAAAAATAAATGCAAAAGAAAAAGAAAAAAAAAAGAAGAAAAAGTTTATTTACATCACTTGGATGACATCATCATGATGTCAAAACTAATTTTACTTTTCCTACAAATATTGACCAAGTCAACTAAGACTAAAAGAGTTAAAAATACACTAAAAAGAAACAAAAAAATCGGACCTTCTCCCTCACCAACGGGCTGCCCTTCTCTCCCTCACTTCACCATTGAAGAAAACTCTATTAAAGCTTGAAACCAAGCTTCTTCCAACCACCTAACCCCACTTTGTCCCCAAATTCCCCATTAAAACTTGTTAGACCAACTTGAGAAGGTGATTGATCAAGAAAAGGAAGGAGGAAAAATAGAGATTTGAAGATTGGAAATTCAAGAAAAGGTTAGTAATCTAAACTTGAATATTTTAGTTAAACGTTTATGTTCTTAGTTCAATTAACTTAGAAATATACTTAAAATTAAAAGAAAACTATCCTTGGGGACCAAATAGAAATTTGGCCAGCAGTAGGTTAGGGCTTGAAATGAGTGAATTTGATGCATTTGAATGGTTGTTTAGGTTGAATTATGTATGTAGACTATGGATATGTGTTTAGAATGCATTAGATTTGAATTTTATGAAAGTTAGGGTTTTAGACCTAGGGTTTGGGAGATGAAATTTTGAGAATTAGTCAAATGGTGTGTTTGACCTTGTTTGAGCTGAAAAATGGTCATGTATGACCAATTGTCGTGTGTTGGAAGTGTTGGAACCAAATGGAAATTCGGATTGGATATGGTCATTCTGCAGGCAGCATGACCAAGGTCCCTTTTAGGGACCAAAACTGAAAATTTACCAACCCAATTGGTGTGAGGCTAATTGGGAATGAAACTAGATACAAAATTGCACATTTTTCATTTAGGAATCATGCCTAGAAAGTGACCATAACTTAGTGAACAAATTGACCAAATCAGGAATTGAGTGTTCTAACCTGTACAAAAATGACCAAATGAACATTTGTTCATTTGGCCATAACTTGGGCTAGGCAGGTCCAAATGACCTGAAATTTTACCAGTAGAAACCTGAGATATAGACCTACAACTTTCATAAAAAACACAAACCCAAATTATGCCCTTAACCAAGTCATTTAGCCACCCAAAATTAGTGATCTAAAACTGCCAGAACCCAGAAATTGCCCAGAATTCTGGGTAAAACCAAATCCGGCCAGCCATGTTCAAATTGCTATAACTTGAGCTACAAAAATCCAATTGGGGTGATTCAAAAAGGAGAATAAATTTAAGACAATAAGGAACAATTTCTATGAAGAAAACTTAGCCAAATTCTAACAGCAACATGACCAATGGAACAGTGCAACATAGGACATCAAAACTGAAATTTTGAAATTTTGCCTAAAAGACTTAAGTTTTAAGAAAATGACCAAAACCAACAAGTTAGGTAACCAAAATGTGGTATGTGGGTATAATTGGATTTCCCATACCTATTAAGCATAAGAAAGTTAATATTTTGACTTGAATAGTACCATGAATAGTAACCTCAATATGAAAATTTTCTAGAATGTAAGTTTAAGCATATTGGAGCTAGAATTGAACATATATAAATTAATTATTGGAATTATTGTGAGATAAGATACTAAAATACTATAAATTTCGTGTTTCAGCTGAAAAAGACCTAGAAAAGGATAGGGCGAATTGAGTCAAGGCCTAGAGGCCACTCACATTAGGTTTGTGCACAACAAACTTAAAATTCTTTGTTTCTACTTAACAATTCTTGAAATAAATGTTGTGAATAATTTTGATTATTATGGCTTTGAAAATATTATTTGAAAAATACTGTGTTGCCTACTTTGTAAATGAAAAGTTTGGAATGAAATATGATTTGTGAGTTGTATGAAATGTTTGAATAACTTGATTTAAATTATTTTTAATTCACACTTGGCATGGCAATATTAATATGTTCCTCCCCCACTTGTGGGGTGAGTTTGATATTTGACTATATTACTCCCTCTCTGGCTTCCCAGTCTGAGGGGTGAGTTTGGATGAGTACTCATTAGCTAGCTAGCCACCTCCCTCATTGATTTCGATTAGTGGGGTGAGTTTGTCTTGTCGTGGTGTACAACACGGCATGTTTGGAAATTTTGTGTCATGGCCTAAGTTGTGTTATTGATTGGCAACACTATGATTATTAAATTGTTTGATCAAATTCGTGTTATATTAAGTTTTGAAAATTGTGAAATATTTAAATTATTATTTGCTATAAATGTGATTTGAAAAATTGTGAAATGTGATCATGAGATTTTTGAATTATGAATTGTCCATAAATGTTTTATATTACACATTTTATACTTTATTGTGCACCACTGAGTATTTTTATACTCAGCGATAGCTTAGTTTGCTATTGCAGATAAGAGCAAGGAAAAAGTAGTAGGGTGAGCTGCTGAATTGGTAAGGCCTTCGCCGATCTTTTTGTTCGGGTATTTAATTATACATTGTAGTTATTTGATGTAAATATTGTAATGTCTTATGTATCAATGTAAAGTTGAGCAGATGTATAATAAATTGTAATAATGATATTTTAATTTTTTTTTTGTAAATTAAGATCTGTATTTGTAAATTTAGTACTATTTGTAAAATTGAAATGAATTTGTGAAGTATTTTGAGATGACAAATTTTCAGTTGAGTTGTGGAATTAAATTGAATTGTGTTGACTTGAGTTGAATTGGGTTGGGAGTTGTGAAAAAAAAAACTATTGAAAGTGTTTTTTTCAAGTATTTGAAGAACTATTTTCTCAAAATACAGACGACATTCTGTCGAAATTTTTATAAAATTTGCGAAAAAATTAAATGGAATAAAAATCTTAACTAGTTTTAAAACTTCAATTAAATGTTTTTAATTCCTACCAAAACGCTCACCACTTTCAAAAAGAAAGAAAATTGTTTTAAAATTCCTTGTAGGGTACTTAATGAGTTATCGGTAGGTGAAGTTCGGTAGTTCATTAGGTATTCTACGGGATCATGTTATGCCTTACAGAGAGGTAAGGTGTGACATTTACACCAAACTTAGCAACTAGCGGGGCCCGACTGTGCTCACCAATAGCCAACTAGTCACACCCCCCTAAAGAGCATTAAGAACAAAGTGCCCTCTGGCAGGAGGAGACATCAATATGTCTCAGTGGTCACACCCCCCTATACTTTTCCATATTTATAAAAGTTTCTGCCAAACTTCTCCTTCTCATCAATTGTGCCCTTTAATCATAGGCCTATTGCTTGGCCGGGTTTGGCCAATCCTCGCAGGGTAACAGGCTGTCCCCCTTACACATTACCGGCGAGGATAGAAGAAGGCGGCAAGGACTGCAGGTGGCATCAGCGTGATCGGTGACTCCCCATAGATGGCGAGTTACTGTCGGCGGTGAAGGAAAACCAGCAAAGGAGAGGAAAGAGAAAAAGAATGTGCCACCTTCTCTCCTCATTTTCGGCTAACTCCAATAGCCCACCAGCATGGGAAGGGTGGTGCTCGACTCCTCTCCCTTTAGGCTTCTATTCCCAACCAGCAGCATTAGGTGTGGTGGTTGCAGGAAAGAGAATGGAGGAGAGAGAAAATGGATATTTTTCAAGCTTTTCGATTAGATTTTTGACGATTCAACTATTGGATCAATAATTCAAGACCACCGATGGACTCAGCGCATTGAGACCTTTGAGGTGGGACCAACCCCATCCTAATCGAACACCGTTTGAAAAAGACGATGATCGGATGGTCCAAATTACTTGGTGAGATTTTTGACCCTTTTCGATGCTCATAAATTAAATACAATTATATGATAATTATTAACAATTTATGGGTTTTGTTTAGGTGTGATTGAAGGAGTGAAAGCATGAAAAATATAAGTTTAGATCATTGAATTCAAAAATTTTTCTTAATGGGTCACATGCATCATGCAAGATTCATTTTTATCTATTTGATTTCAATGATAAATAGCATATTAAAACTCTTTTAATATATTTTTGGATCTACATTTGTCATTTAAGATTTTAGAATTAACAGATTAATTCATTAGAACCCTATATTAGATCAAGAACAAGTGCACTAACCTTTTGATGCACGGCAGTTATGTTTGGCACCTTTGGAATGCACCTAGGACACCAGATATTGTCCCTCTAGCTTGTCCACACCAAGATCACCAATAGCAGCCTCTTGAACAGCTTCTAAAGCCTTTCCAATCAATTAGAAAATCAGGTTTTGCCTTTAGAGATGTTATAGATCCATACAGGACATTAGAAATGATTTCTAGCAATTTTAAATCAAGAGAATGTTGCCAATTCTCTTTGAATTGATGAGAGATGAAGAAGAAGAGAGGAAAAGGACTCCTTGGGTGTAACAACCTCCCTGTAGCCACTCTATACATTCTAATGTTATGGTGACCAGTGTGGGTCCAGAAAGCTAGAACGTCCGGAAAAATATTTAAACTAAAGTGAGGAATCATAATTAACTCAAATATTAATAAGAAAAATTTAGGAAAAATTTTAGAAATAAAATACAATCAAGTTAAATGAGCCGGTGCCCTAGCGATGGGTAACCTAGTGGGAAGTTGTGGTTCTCGCAACTAGGAGCCCTAGACTCAGGGAAAAATTCATAAAATAATTTTTAAGACTCTAGAGAAGGGTCATTGAGGTTTCTATTCGCCAAGGAAATGCTTAGAAAAAATTTTCAATCGGTACAGACAATTTTGGTCTGTTAAGCCAACACGGAGGGCATTTTGGTCATTTCACCTTCAGAGGTGATTTTTGACCGACTTGTCCAGTTAAGTAAATAATTATCATGACACAAAATATGAATAAATATTGCTAAAAATTAAATTGCAAGTGAGTAGAAAAGAAAAGAAAAGAAAAGAAATGAAAGTAAATAGGATTTATTGCATATGCATGATGCAATTAAGAAAGGCCCAACCAATCAAAATGCAACAAGCTTTATTAAATCAATTAAAAGAGATAAAACTTAAGGAAAACAAATCAGATTTCTTCTCCTCCTTCAGCTGGACGAACCACACTCTCACCTCCACCATTGTTGTCCCTTAAACCAAGCTTCCTTTCCCACCTTAAACCCCCTCAAAACCCTAACTTGCCTTCATTAAAAATTATCCCTACCACTAGAGCAAGCTTTGGACAGTAATTTAAAAGGAAGAAAGTAAAGTTTTTAAGTCTTGGAAAGTGACTAAGTGAAGGTTAGTGCCACTTTTGTTTAATTTTTCTCTTATATTCTTTGTTACAACATTAATCTAAACTAGAAAATATGAAAATGGAACAAATTGAAATTGTGGAGTTAGGGTTTGGGAGAAACCTAGGGTTTGCTCATGTGTTGGTGAATGAAAGTTTGAATGGTCAAGTAGTGACCATTTGGCTGTGTATGATGAAGAAATGAAGTGAGTTGAGGCTTGGCATTTGTGTATGGGTGAGCTGCCTTGGCTGACCTGCAGGACTAAGCATGAGTCTAGCAGGTTTGGGCAGTAATAATTGGAGTTGTAAAGGTTCAATTGGTGTAAGGCCAATTGAAAATAAAACTAGACACATAATGGCACAACTTTAGTGAAGAAACCATGCCAAGAAAACCAAACCAAGTTGACCTAAAGATTGTCCTAATCCGAATGACTTGCATTCTGCCTAGGCAAAATGACCAAATGAACAATGTTTATTCATTTGGTCATAACTCAGTGTAGAAAGGTCTAATTGACCTGAAATTTTACCAGCAGAAAGCTGAGACATAGACCTAAAACTTTCATGAAGAACACAAATCCAAATTCTGACCATAACCTAGTCAAATTGCCAACCAAACTTAGGTTACCAAATCTGGCAGAACCAATTTTGCCCAGAATTTTAAATTCTGTCCAATCCGGCCAGTTATGGTATTTAGGCCATAACTTGAGCTACAAAACTTCAAATGGAGTGATTCAAAAAAGGAAATGTAACTAGACAAAATAAGGAACAACTTTCATGAAGACAACTTTGCCAAATTCCTACTATAAAAATGACCAACGAAACAGTAAACATAAGGTTTGAAATCTAAAAATTTTGAACAACTAACATTAAGCTTAGAAATGGTATTGGCAACCAATACCAATAACTTTAGAATGCAAAGTGTGGTATGTTGGGAGTATTAGAACCAATGTACCTATTGTCTATGCAAAAGTCAACATTTTAGTTGACTAATGAAATGAATAGTAACACCTAAACTTAAATTTCAAGAATTGTAAAGTTTAAAAGTATAACATGCCCTAGTACACCTAGCAAGATTGGTTTGGATAAGTTGGCATGCCAATAGGGTTCAGTTAGTAGTACTGCATATGGCATTATGTCATTCTGTGATTTCATGGCTTTTAGCCATTCTGACATTGTATTGAGACTTGGCCTTGTGCCTAATGTTATTACAGCTTATTAGCTGTTCTGTTGCACACCGGGAGACACATATGTGACCGATGGTGTGACAGCCCGAGGTACTTGATACCCAGTGCCAGTTTACCCGTTTATCCAGTCCAGTCATCCAGTATAGGTTACTTGGACAACCAAAAATGAAAGTTGATAAATTTAATGAAATAATGAATATAACAAGTACCAAATAAATAAGACTACCAATAATTATAAAAAATTTGTCTGCATAAGACATCAGAACATGCACTGCATATTTATTTTCTGTTATTTCTTTTTATTTTATTATTGGCACCACTAAGCATTATTGCTTAGCGCATTGTTTTTTGTCACGCGTAGGTTCTGGAGAGACCGACCGAGAGCCTAGTAGACCACAGACTGGGTGAGATCTTCTACAGCTCTGCATAGTGTCCGTATCACCTCACCGTCATCAGTGCATTGGTAGGACACTAGGTTTTATTTTGATATTTTGTAATTAACTTTTACTTTCTCATGTGAAATTGAAACTCATGTAATGTATTTTGTTATCAATGTAAATAGTGAAAATTATGTTTATGAATGAAAATTGAATATTTATTGATGACTTTTACATGAATATCATATGAAATGAATGATTGAGAAATGGAAATGTTGTTGAAAAATATTGAGATTTTGATGATGAAATGGAGTTTGGGATTGATTGAGAATTTTGGAAGTATTTTTCTCAGGTTCTGAAGAACCGTTTTCTCCATTTTTAGCTAGTACTCTGCCGGATTTTCTATAAAATTTGCGGAACCTCAATTAAATTGATGTTTTCCATAAATGACTTAAATAAATTATACTTCACCAATTGTACGTCATAGCTATGATAAAAATAAATAAGGAAGGATAAAAAGGATTAAAATAAAATAGGGTGTTCCGGTACATTGTGTGACATATCTTACTTCGGCTATACTGTAGACGGGTAAGGGGTGTCATATTGGGTGGGGACATAAAAAGAAATAAACAGCAGCTTATTATTTTACTCTTTCATTACAACACATTATATAGCTAGGTCACCACTTAAAACCCTTGCTACATGTCACCTTCTGATTGGCTCTTAGTTTAATTGACCCAATCACATTGTGCCAAGTGTCAAACTTAGATTTAATCTTGACTTTGATCATCTTACATGATTAAAAGATAAATGGTAAGCTTATGTGTAGTGCCATATGTCACCATCTCATGGTGCCATATGTCACCCTGTGAAATGACCAAAATATCCCTGTGTCTTAATTTTAAGTTCTCAATCCAAAATAATTATTTCTCTTCTTCTAATCAATTTATATCAAATATAAATTAATTAATTAATCTCTATTAATTAATTTCTCATAATTAAATTCATATTTAAACACTTTAAATATAAATTTAACTTATACTATACATCCAATAACCTAGATTTGGTTTCAAGCCATGCTAGGGACTTTGCAATCTAATTGCAAACCAAACCTATTTAATTAATCAATTAAACTCTTTAATTAATTAATTAAATCATATTTAACTTGATGATTACTTGTGTATGTATGTGACTGACTAAGCTCATCACTAATTGGCAATGAGATATGATATTAACTCTTAATATCATCAGAACTCTTTCTTACCATAAATCATTTCTCTAAATCATTTTATGCAGCTCATAGACTATGGTTAACACCTAGCATAGCATGCCATAGCCACCCAATCAATAATAAGGTTTACCTTAAATGAACATATAATCATATGTTACCATGCACTAGAATCTCTCTGTTACAAAATCCCAATTAAAGCTGGAGTCATGATTTATGTCAAACCCCATTTACTATGAATATTATGTTCTCTTTTAATTCTAGTTCTTGATTAAAAGGATTTTCTCATCAGAAACTCTTTTCAGATTAAATCTATCAGTCTTGGCCAAGAACTTGAAACATCAAGAACAATTAAATTAACATAGGATTTTATCCCTATTTACTTAGGGTAACAGATTCCATCTTGATCAACACCTACCTCCATATATAACTAGTAGGAGCCAACACATGCCCATATACCCATACACAATACAAGTATGAAAGCAGTATCAAACTCAAACCACCTATATACAAGATAACTGTGCTATCTTAGGTCTAAAGATTATATGCACTGATATGATTTATGACAATGCATTGACAAGAGTAAACTCCATGTGCTTGTCATAAATGTCACTGGTTCGACCTACTTATCATGTATAAATGCCTATCATATTTGTTATATAGCATGAGACTCACCATTCCATCTTATTTATATCTCATATAAATAACTTAGGAACAAACATGATTACAATCTTTCTGGATAAGTCATGTCCTTATTGTGAAGTATCCTCGATTATGAACCAATTTATGATACTTTGTACTAGAAATACTGTCACTCATATTCTTAACAACTTAAGAATAGAATTTCTAAAAAAATATCAATGGACCTTTTCTATTACACATAAATATATTATGCGGAAAAGTGAAAATGCATTTTATTAATAAAATATGTACAAGATACATACTAAATGATATGCTCTAGGGCATACTACTAACAGTGATGGGATCAATGATAGCTCACCAACACTTGGGACCGAGTTTTCAGCTCGGTTTGGGTGTCCGGTGAGCTATCCGGAAAAGGAGTCATGTTTATAGTTATTCCTAGTATTTTTTTTAACGTTCCAAACATGTTTTAGGTAGTAGAATTTGCAAAGGTAGTCCCTAACTAAAGTTGTGCAATTTGTGATTGATTAAATTAGCTGGTTAAATCTGTAAAATGTTCCTAACATAGAAAAATTTTATAAAATGACTTTAATTAATATAAGGACAATGTGGAGGACCTTTAGGAATGTTTTTATAATTTTTGAAGTGCTGAAAATAAATATTTGGACTGTAAAGTAGTTAAGGACCCAAGCTAAAGTTTGGCTAATTGGACTTAGATTAGGTTTCTGGTAGGCCCCGATGGGCATTATAATTGTTATGGTGGAGAGGAGGCCCTATGTGTTACTGTTACTGAGTTTTCTTACAGGGAATTTAGGTCTAATTATAAGAGAGACTATGCTGAATTTTCGGCATGACTTTAGGAAATTATTTTTGCTTCTTTGATTAAATTAATTAATTAATTATGTCAGTAAATTTAATAGAGGTTAATGTGTCTGTCTAGGTAATCAATGCCAGCCAGCCTTCCTTTTCCTTTTAGTCGGACCAGCTACAATTGGGTCTACCAGTTTGTGAGTTGGATATTGATTATTTTTGTAATTTCAATATTAATTATATATTTGTCATGCTCATGCATTCTATAAATAATTATTTGTGCATATAAATAGTTAATATATTAGGGGCATTTTGGTTGCTGCATATTAATTATTATTATTTATTTGTGATTACTGCCCTAAGGATAATTTGGAGCTCTCTGCGTGTGTGTTGACGTGAGTATTGTGTGGATATGGATATGGATAGATGGGTAGTCGCGACTGGAGCTTAACTTGTTGGGACCTGATCCTTATATATGGATAAGTAAGGGTGAGCACCGCTTTCAGTTAATCTCACTGGCCCCCGCATTGGGATTATTAAGTGAAAGTCCAGCTTGAGTTGACCTCGCTGGTAGGTATTGGATTAAGAGAGAGCTATATAGGGGATAAGCTCCATATATATATATATATATTGATGTGATACACTGGATATGCGAGTAGCTCCAAATTAACTTCTTGTATGAATATTGGGTGAATTATTTGTTTTATGTGTTAGAAGTGCATTTCATGGTAGGACTGCACTAATTTTAGATAGTTATAAAAATTGCATCTATAATCAATATCTAAACTCTCTGAATCGAACGCTCATTCATGTTCTTTTTTAGAGTCTAACCTGCATTTTCCTCCGCAGGTTGTGCTTCATAGTTTAATAGCTTTTATAGTGTCTATTTATTTGTTTATTTTTTTAATTATTTGTTTAATTACGAAAACTCCATTGTGACATTGGTTTATGAATATATTATATTATTTAATGAAAAATTTATGATATAAGATGGTTTGTACATGCTGTGCATCAGGGTTGAGTTAGACTCCCCTATGATAGTTATCAAGTTGAGTTGGTCCAAATAAATTTATAATATTTTATTTTATTTGGTTAGCATGTTGGGTCTTGATGGTTGTCCTGGTTATAGGTTTGGGAACAGTGAGGCTTACTACAGGCCTCGAGAGCTTTATGCCAGTCCAGGTTCTAGTACCAGTCCAGCTGATGGGATCAGGTCGTGATAAATTTTTTCTTTATTTTTTTATGTTTTGATTAGATCAAATAATATTTATATTTTTTTCATTTAAAAATCAAATAATATTTATATTTTTTAAATTTAAAAATTAATATTTATGTATAATTAATTATGAATTTGAAAATCTAATCATATTTAATTCATTGTATATTTTTTTGTATTTTATGGTTTTTAATATTTAAAATTTAATTAATGTAAATATTATTTTAAAAAATATTTAATATCAAATATTAAAATTTTAATTATTATGTTGATTAATTAATCATGGAAAATTTAACTTCAACTTATTAATATGGAACAAGTCTTTCATATATATATATATATATAAACATAAGAACACATCTCAAGAGTCAAAGAGCTTTCAATAAATCAAATTTCATTATGATTTTTTTTTAAAAAGAAATTTTACTAACACTTTAATTATAAAATTTTCTACCATAATTAATTATTGTGTGGAAGCAAACCAATTCCAAAGGAATATTTAGTTTTCAAACAAAAATTAATTTTAGGCCAACTGCAACATGATAATTTTTTTTTTTTTTTTTACAGCGAGAGGTGTTAAAATGTTATATAGATTATGATTACAATTTATGATATATAATTAAAATATATTTATAAATATTATATATAATAATTAAATTTTCAAATATTAAAAAGTACAGAATACAAATATATTTATAGATATTGAAAGTTCATTATATATTACTATTTTCTATTTTGTTGTTTTTAATATTTAAAATTTTAGTTGATAAGAAAATATTTAGTATAAAATATTAAAATTTTTTTGCTCTAATATACATGATAAATATGTCAATAGTTATTTAATGAAATATAATAACAAACTAATTTATTAAATTTAATATAAGTAAAAAAATTCAAAAAATAATACGAAAATACATGGAAATCAGATTACAAAGTGTTTTTTCTTAATTTGCAAATAAGAATTATTCTTAATCATTTGAAGATATTAATTATATGATATTACTTTAGAAATGCAAATAATATTTTCACATAAAATTTCATGATACATTTATAATGGACATGTATAAAATATTCAAAAAAAAAATTCATCACATGTAAAATTCCTAACTATATATGTAAATAATATAATATAATTTACAATTCATAAATATTTAATTATAATCTAATTACTATTATCACTCATTTTACAGCATTCAAATTTTTTATAATCAAAACACTATTTAAAATAAATCAAAATATTTCTGCCAATATATAAATGAAATTATTAATAATGTGTACTTGCGCAATACACGGGGATACCATCAGCTGAAGAATTAAAATAAGTAATTCTCAAATTAAATATATAACTAATTAATTTACTATCCTTTCGGAGGACGGATCTATGAAAATTCACCGGCTCAAGTCACGTCGATGTACTAATTCAAAGGCTAAGTAATAATTTAGTCTAAAATTACTTGCACGTGTTGTTAATCGTCAAATTTTATGTACCTTAATTAGCAATTTTAAAAATAATAAAAAAAAGTAAATAGTCTATTTAGACTCTTTAAATTATGTCAAATAGTCATTTGAGTCATTCAAATATTTCAGAGTTTAATTAAACACTTTAACTTTTAAAAAGATAAAATAAATTATTTAAATTTTAAAAAATAAGTCAAATAAGTCATTAGAAATAAATAAACCCTTTAATTTTTAAAATATATATAAAAGACCAAATTATAATTTACCTTTAATATAAATTTAACTAAGGTTGTGCACGAAATTCTCAGCAATTCTGCGTATCAGATTTATAACATTTTAGTGGATATCTGCTACATCCTGGAGTAGGTTTATAAATTATTCTTTACTATATTGATCAAGAAGCTACTCTACAAAAACTATAATAAAAATGATGAACCCATAGAGAAGCTTTTTTAATCATTCGACAAATAACAACTTATCAATATGCTCTAAGATATAGCAGATACTTATCAGGATATTGTAAATCATATATGCAGTATTGCTGATGAAGATCCTATGTACTAGAAGATTTTCGTACACGGTTTTAGCTGGATTTATATTAGAGTGAAATTATATTTCAGACTTTTTTGATATATTTTTAAAAGTTAAAGGATTTATTTATCCATGAAAAAATAAATTTGTTTATTTAATTTATTTTTAAAATTTAAATGACTTATTTGGTCAGTTTTAAAATTTGAAGCGCTTATTTAGATCACGAAATACTTTAAGAACTTGTATGATTATTAGTCCATACTTTAAGGGCTAAAATTGACATTTTGCCAAAAAAAAAAATTGTAAATCATTTATTTGTGAATCTTCTTATATTTGGTATTAAATGAAAATTCATTTATAAATTTAAATTTAGAATTTTATGGAATTAAATATAATTAATCCAAATTTTATCAAATTTTGTAGAATTTATAAATGAATTCTCATTTTAAAATGCTATCCATAGCATCTATGAATAGTGATAACCTTCAAATACGGAAAGGTTTAAAAACAAGGGAAAATAGGCAAAGAAGTAGCCTCTCTCTTAACGGGTAAATTTCAATAACTATCCCTGAACTTATATGGTTGTAATACTACAGTATTTAAACTTTAAAATGTAACATAAAACCCCCAAAACTTTCAAATTTTGCACAGTAAAATCCCTCTAACTTTCCATTACTGATTTTTCAGTTGAAAACTGATGTGAACAGCTCCCACATGGCTCTTAGTCAATATTTCTCTCTCCTCTCTTATTCAAATTGTAAAATTATTTTCTGTGCATCTGAAAAATCATTCTGTTTACAGTGAGAAAAAAGATTCAATTTACACATAACTTGAGAGAGAAAAGAGAAATATTGATTAAGCTCCACGCTAGAACTGTTCAGGTTAGTGTCTAACTGAAAAACCGACAATTAGAGGTTAGAGGGATTTTACTGTACAAAATTTGAAAGTTGAAGGGGTTTTATGTTACATTTTTAAGTTAAAGGACTGTAATGTTATACTAGATAAGTTCAGGGACGATTGTCAAAATTTATCCCTCTCTTAACCCAGCACTGTATCATGGCAAAACTCCAGTAACAAGCTCCAATAATGTGGTTTTGGGTATTATATTTTAATGGGTTCATGGAATTCACAAGTCTGCTTCATAATTTCATCAACATAATCTACAAATACAAGAATGAATTACATTTATTTACAGGACAACAACACCTTCCTTCATAATTTCATCAATATCTTAGTTATTTAAGTTTTATTTGATAATGCAAGTTCTTTTTAGTCTCTAAGTTTGGTACTTAACACTTGACCCTATTTTGGGTCATGTTTTCTCTGTTTCATTTGGGCATCCCCTGTTTATGCATCTTAGCTCTTTAGTATGTCTTTCTTAAATATCTCTAAAAAGCCCAATTATAGTTTTTCCCCAATAAATACAACAAGTTCTAGTCGAAGCACTTCAAACTGAAAAATGAATATGGCTAATCAACCTTAGTGGTTCAATTAAAAAAAATGTCAAATAAAAAAGGGTATATGGAATCTATGCCTTTTATCTTTTGAACCATCATGAATCCGATTTGATAAGAAATTTCTTCTTAAATAGAATATGTCTGCATCGTTTTATTGATTAGAGGTTTGAATGCTTTAGTTTTTGCCAATATACATTTTTTTTTATTTGAAAGAGGACTTGATTTGGGTAAATTAATTAGAAATTGCTAATGACTTCTGCATCTAGACATTAATATGTAATATGATATTACAAGTAGGTGATTAACCAGATCCATCATTAGTGGCTATGCCCATTAGAAAGTTAATAATCTTTTTTACCTGCATGTTACTTGCATATTTTATAAAAAAAAAAAATGAAAAGAAAGACTCATCTCTCAATTTGAGGTGGGAAATAATTAGGGATGGTGGGAGTAACATCATTATATTATTAAGTGATGATTATTTAAACTATGAAATATTTATTTCTACATGTCATATTGGAGGGGTCTTATTTGCTAAATTAATATGCTGTTATTATTATTATATTTTATTTAGCTTTTCATTGTTATTTTCTTGCTTTTGCTATATGTTTCATCACATTTCCTGCTGTATGAATTTTTTTTTCTAGTTGTAATTTATATTACTGTTACTGCTGCTAATTAAATTTTATAGAGCCATTAAATTCAGGAAATATAAGAAACATTCTGTAACACCCTCCCTGTAGTAACTCCGTACATTCTACTGTTCCGGTGACCAGTGTTGGTCCGGACAGCTAGAACGTTTGGAAAAATATTTAAACTAAAGTGACGAGCCATAATTAACTCAAATATTAATATGAAAAATTTAGAAAAAATTTTAGAAATAAAATATAACCAAGTTAAATGAGCCGGTGCCCTAGTGATGGGTAACCTAGTGGGAAGTTGCGGTTCTCGCAACTAGGAGCCCTAGACCGGGGGAAAAATTCATAAAATAATTTTTGAGACTCCAGAGAAGGGTCATTGAGGTTCCTATATCATTAGAATGCCAAGAAAATGTTTATGAAAAATTTTCAATCGGTACAGACAATTTTTGCTAAATAAGCCAAAAGGAGGGCATTTTGGTTATTTCGTATTCAGAGATGATTTTTGGCCGACTTGTCCGGTTAAGTAAATAATTATTATGACATAAAATGTGAATAAATATTACTAAAAATTGAATTGAAAATGAGTAGAAAAGAAAAGAAAAAAAAATGAAGTAAATGGGAATTTATGACATCACATGATGTCATTAGTGTGCCTCCACCCAATCACATAGTAACACATGGCATTAAATTATTTAAAATGACTAAATGGGCAGAAAAAAAGAAAGAAAAAATTCAGTTCTCCTCCTTCCTTCAGCCAAACGAAACACTTCTCCTAACCCTTACCACCATTAAAGCTTATCCAAGCTTTATAACCCACCCAAATCTCACTTGAAACCCTAAGTCCACTTCAACAAAATTTGTCTCTACATCTTGAGCAAGTGTTTGGCTACCAAGAAAGCCAAAGAAAGTGAAGGAATTTTGAGTGGAAAAATTCTGCTCAAAAGGTTGTCGCAAGGGGTTTTGCGATCGCCTGAACGAACCCTCACCGAAGTGGGAAAGAGTGAGGAGTCGCCACTTTAATTTTGAGGGAAATTAAAGGAAACCGTTTGCGACAATAAATTAAAATGAAACCACTTCAAAAACAGAGATTCTAGGTTCGGGGTCTGTAAACGGGTGGGGAAGGTGTTAGGCACCCCACCTCGTCCCTCAATGAGGGTAAGCAGATTTAACTTCAAGCTCTGTATAAACTAGAATTGATAGTTAGGAGGTTCGAACGGAGATGTTAATCCTCTTGGTAAAAAGGAATATTTGATTTTTCACCAATTCGGGTTACCCAGATACGTAAATAAATGAGTCGACCCTTAGTGAGTTACTGTTGCGTACCAGTTTTGTTCAAAGGGTCGTTTTGCATGTTTATTAAAATTCGATTTGAGAATCGGATAAGAACTCTCCTCCGATCTCTTTTAAATTAAAATTTTGATTTGAGATCGGATAAGGACTCTCCTCCGATCTCTTTTAGGTTAAAATTAGAGTTTTTGGATTGAGAATCGGATAAGAACTCTCCTCCGATCTCTTTTAAAAATCTATTAAGATTATGGACTGAGGATCGGATAAGAACTCTCCTTCGACCTCTATTAAAATTATGGATGGAAGATCGGATAAGAACTCTCCTCCGATCTCTTTTAAATGTCTGCTAAAATTCTGGTTGAGAATCGGATAAGAACTCTCCTCCGATCTCTTTTAAATTAAAATTTCGATTGGAGATCGGATAAGGACTCTCCTCCGATCGGATAAGGACTCTCCTCCGATCTCCTTTAGATTAAAATTAGAGTTTTTGGATTGAGAATCGGATAAGAACTCTCCTCCGATCTCTTTATAAATATTTGTTAAAATTTGATTTGAGAATCGGATAAGAACTGTCCTCCGATCTCTTTTATTTTAATAGGAGTCAGATAAGGACTTTTCCGACCTCTCGAAATTTGAATATAGCTACACATCACAAGAGCCTAAAACTAAGGGTTCTGGCGTTCAAAGATGCCGGGGATTAGAATAAGGCTTCTTTTAACTCATTGGTACCCTATGACTAGACAGGGGATACTAGAATGCATTTTCCGATCTCCTATGTGGTCGTCTTGCCAGTACTTTTGATACCCGATTTATTCTATTTATTTATCTTAGATTTGGGTTTTATTCCGCCTTATGACGTTTTACCCAATTATCTTCTGTGTTAGTCTAGTACTTTACTATTTTCCTGACTTGTTATTCAGACCTTCTATTATTTTAAAGAAATGCTTAAGACACAGTTACCTACATTTTATCTAACTACTTCTACGCTACTCGGGACCAGAACTCCTGCATTTAGAAGTAACAAAGATTAACAAAAGGATGGACTAATCAATAAAGAAGTAAACTCGAGAATGACCTTCTTCGCGTTTTTTAACTTAGTATAAACTTGGTAAAAAATCACAAACATAAAAATAAAGGAAATACGTAAAATAAAACGAGCACTTGATAAAGCAGCAATATAAACACTCACCTGTAGGGATCCAAATCTACTAAACTAACTACGGAATCACAAAACGTAATCGGACTGTAGGTTGATAGCCGGAGGACTAAGGTTCGCCTCGAAATGAAGGATACTTTGCCAATAATGCAGTCAGATCAAAATAACCGAGTTTGAATGAAGTTGAGCTTGGACAACGGGAGTGGAGATAAAGAAAACAAAGTCGAAAGTGAGAGTCACAGGATAATGAATGGTCTGAAAATGAAGAATTTCAGTATTCGAAAATCCCTTTACGAGGAAATACTTCAGAAAACTAGTTTCAAAAGTTTTTCTTATGAAATCTCAAAATAGCAGAATAACAAACTGAATTAAGTTTCAGAGTCCTTCTGCTATATTCACTATTTTTTTCGTCCGTCTGTTGAACAGTTTTCATGCAGGTATTTATAGGGATTGGGTGCTTTCCATGAAGGGTCAGGATTCATTGTGAGGGAGATGGAAGGTCAGGATTTCAAAGGACATGATCTGAGGCTAAGGAATTAAAGAGAATTAGAACGAACCGCTGAGATTCCTTTCAGAATACTTGTCCTTTCTCTCTTCTAATCTGACGGCCCAAAATTTTCTTGTCAAGGGCGATCCGAGGGCTAGGAGTGAAAGGCGCTGGTCTTATCGTCTTCTTCTTTGATCCAAGGGCTCCGGGCTCGTCCTTACAAGTAAGATCAATGGTGGAGATTGGGATGTACAGCACTGTCATGACATACTCTGGCACCTGTCAGTAATGTGGGCGATTCTGAGGCGTGCGGTTGAGATCTCGTCTGCAACGCTTTAACTACCTCGGCTCTGATTATGACGACAGCGGTAGGCGTCTTATTTTCTTTGTTTTCCGATCTCTCCTCCTTTCCGGTCTTTCCAACATGATGCTTTTCCGATCTCTCATGCCGGGCTCCTCTTTTTCGATCTCTTCTACTCCGGTCTCTTCCTTCATCCGGTCTGGTTCAGTCAAAGCATTTATTCCCTCAATTTTCGAGGCATTCACTTCGTTTTCCGCTCGCAATAAATGCTCAGATTTTTCCTATATATATACCTTCAACCGGGAAACCCCCCGCATTTGATTTTCTCCTCTTCCTTCTCACAATTCCTGTTTTAACTGCTCCGGCAGTAGTCCCGGCCATGATAGTGGCTTTTGATCTTTTTCCAATTGTTCTTCTTATTCCCAGATTGAAAATTTATGATCCCGGTGATGGGAGAACTATGATAACCCCATATGATGACTGTGAGAGAACCGGACTAATTTACCGACCTGGATCGAGGACCTCGATCTCATTGATCTCGAATCGTTCAACTGATACAAATGGCGAACTGATTTCGGGCGAGAAGACTGCTAATATTCCCCTTAACACCGGTGACTGCTCCTTGGCGTTCATCTGTCTCCTCACCACACTGGGTGTTCCGACAGCAGCTCAGTTTCGAGCGGTAACTTTGATGATGACCTCTCTCATTCTCATGAGAGTCATAGTCCCCCCATCTAAGCTGTACATCTATTCGATGTCAACAGCCGGTCTTTTGGTCAAACACATCTTTTGACTCAGCCACGAGACTAGGCTTTGACATAGGCCTTTTAGATAGGATGTTCCACCAATCTCTAAAGATCGCCCTTATGATGTAATCAGACCTTTAATGTAATCCGATCTCTAGAGATCGCCCAAATGATGTAATCAGACCTTTAATGTAATCTGACCTTTTGGAAATAAAAATTTTATTTCGTTAATTATCATTTTATTATTATTGCATTGATTATTTTTCGATCTCTGAAGTATTTACCCGATCCGACTCTTAATTTGAATGACCCTTAATCGATTTGCAATTCAAAATATTTATCTCAATCTGCCGATCTCTAACTAGCCGATCTCCCTAGAGAATCTCTGGAACATGCGCGAGGCGTGTCAGAAAAGGCTGGCAAATCCCGCTAACCGATGCGCCGCTTGGGACACCGTGAGCATTAAATGCTCGGACGGGTATAAATAGGGGATGGGCCAGCCATTTGCTTCCTTATGTCATTTTCGGCTTCTCGCGGACAATTTCAAAATTCTCTCGTTCTCTTAAGTTCTTCCGACACCGATCAGACTCTGGTAAGGGTTTTGATTTTTCTTTTCGTTTAAATTTCCTCCTTTCTCTGAAAATGAGCGGCGCCGAGGGTCAGAGAGTGGTAAGCCCCCCTTCCGTTCAGATCTCGTGGTCATCTGATGAAGTGGAGGTGGTCGGATCAAGCGTGCGACCTGAACCTCCTAGGGTCTCTGTTCCATCTCGAGGGCAAGTAGCACCATCATGGCATGTACCTTCTTCAGGGAGAGAGAATCTTCCCATGGACGAGCTACCATCAATCTTGCAAGAAACCGACCTACAGTCGTTCAGCCAGGAGTGCAACATCCGGCCCGATTCGTACGAACTTATCCAGTGTCACGGCGATCACCGAGCCGATCACTTCTTCGAAGAGAATGATATGATCATGGTATACGAAGAACAGTTGAAAGCCGGGCTGCGGTTTCCTCTTGACGACTTTTTCAAAGAAGTTTTAAAATATCACCAAGTGTGCATCGCCCAAATTCACCCGAACTCGTGGCGGATCCTAGTGGCCTTCAGAGGCCTTTGCCTAGCTAAGGGACTCCATCCTACAGCTAAGGTATTCGCCGAACTACATAGATTAACTCGTCAAAAGGACGACGAGTATTGGTTCTTCCAGGCGAAGCCACATTGCGGGCTTTTTACCGATCTGCCCTCCTCCCTGAAGAATTGGAAGAATCGCTTCTTCATTCTGAGGAGCAAAATTTCGAACGGTTTTGAGGGCTTCCCTCGTAGCTAGCTGCATCAGGGTCCCTTGCTTTCGAAGCACATCGCCCTGAGTAGGGAAGAGGGTGCAATGGTGATGGAGTTGAAGGAGCAGGCGTCCAGAGAGAAGTTCTCTTGTTTGGATGCAGTGACGGCCGAGCTGCATCATTGGACTATGCAGCTGGTCACCGGCCAAGATCGCGGGCTTCAGCTCTCTGACCTTGGCATCGGTATTTTCTATATCTCAGATCTTTGGACCTTAGAGATCTCACTGACCTCTTCTTTGTGCAGGTATGGCAAGCGGCGAAGCTTCCAAAGAGAGCCGAAAGCGGAAGAGAGAGATCTCCCAGAAGGTACGGGAGATGAAGCGTTCCGAGCTGCTTCAAACGCCCGGTCATAAGCACGGGGAAATACAAGGAGGCTCGTCTCAACCTTCAGGACCGCCGATCATAGAAGTGGTCCGGTCTCCTCCTTGTCAAGAAGAGCCGCCTCCACCTCCTCCAGTCGCTTCAAGTGGGGAAGGGGGTCCTTCTCAACCTCCCATGAGGACCCTTTCTCGCGGTGCCCAAGTCTTGATCCACTCGCTGGAGAAGAACTGCGCGGTTCGAGAAAACCTGGGTTTTGCTAAGGTCTTGGGGTCCTCCATCTGCCTTCGGGAAGATCGGGATAGGCTGTCCCCGGACAATCTTGATGACATCCTGACCCGATCTATGAGCCTGAACGTGGAGTGCTTGGTGAATCAGCACATTGTCCGGGAGAAGGCTCACCGCCTGGGTAAGGAGGTCGAGAAGATGGGTCATGAGGTGGCTTCTCTCCGATCCCAACTTTCATCTGCTCAGGACTACATATCTCAAATTGAGGGGCGAATGAAGTTCTACGAGGATAAGCTGGCCGAGCAAGCTCGTGTTCTGGCCGAGCGAACCCATGTTCTTGAAGAAGTTCAGGCGCTCCGGGCCGGTGAAGTTGCTCACCTCACTGAGTAACTCAAAGAGAAAGAGGAAGAGGCGGTAACAAGGGAGGCCGGCGCTTATGTAAATGCTCACAGGGATCTCTTGGCCGAGCTTAAGAAGCGTTATCCCGAGGAGGACTTCTCCTAGATGGTCGACTTGGCTCCCCAAGACGAAGAGGAAAGCGAGGAGGAGGTTGAGGGTGAGAGAGGAAGTGAGAAAAATGTAGATCAGGCTGGGGGTAATCCTCCAGTCGAATGACTTGTACAAATTTTAATATGAAATGAAACTCCTTTTTTGTTCAGTGAATGGATGTGATCTGAAAATCTCGAAATTACTTAAGCACTTGATTGTCTGAGCATATTAAAACAACTAAAAGTGATTATTAATCTAGGTATAAGAGGTCGGAAAACACAATAAACATGAGATCGGCAGGGAACCAACGCTAAACGGGACTTGTTTAAAAGTGGAAATTTGTCTTGAACACTTGAGATCGGGATCATCATTAAACCGGATCGAAACCTTGACTTTATTATTCCCAAACTTTTAAATGAGAGATCGGCAATAAGACTGGTAGCACGAAGGCCTAATGTTGGTTGAATCTCGTTTGACAAGAAAGATCGGAAACATAATTGACTGATCAAGGGACTTGACAATTGGTTTGAGAGATCGGTGAGGCTTTAAATGACATGGGGGACTTAGCATTGATTCGATTCCTTTTGAGGAGAGATCGGAAATGTGGTTGTCCGGCAAAGAGAGATCGGAAATGTAATTGGCTGGCAAAGGGAGACTTAGTGCTGGGGATCGGTTTTGAAATTTATTGATTCTGGGGATCGGCTAAAATATGGTGTTGACAGCTGCCCCTCTTTACATAATTTCTATTAAAGGGAAAAATTTTCCGTATAGGAATTATGTAAAGATTCAGACCCATATTTGGGCCATTAGGTGTTCAAGGTTAGGGAACTAAAGCCTACTTAAGTTAGTGACCTAGAGATTGGTAACAGGAGTTAAAATGCTAGAAAATTAAAATCAACTTGGATCAAGGAACCAGAGGTTGATTGACAGGGAATTTAAAATGCAGGAAAATTAAAATCAACTTAGATCAAGGAACCAGAGGTTGATTGACAGGGAATTTAAAATGCAGGAAAATTAAAATCAACTTAGATCAAGGAACCAGAGGTTGATTGATAGAAAATTTAAAATGCAGGAAAATTAAAATCAACTTAGATCAAGGAACCAGAGGTTGATTGACAGGAAATTTAAAATGCAGGAAATTTAAAAAAAATCAATCAGGAGGATGGATTTGTGGGGAAATTTAAAATGCAGGAAAATTAAAATCAACTTAGATCAAGGAACCAGAGGTTGATTGACAGGAAAATTAAAATGCAGGAAAATCAAAATCAACTTAGATCAAGGAACCAGAGGTTGATTGACAGGAAATTTAAAACGCAGGAAAATTAAAATCAACTTAGATCAAGGAACTAGAGGTTGATTGACAGGAAAATTAAAATCAACTTAGATCAAGGAACAAGAGGTTGATTGACAGGAAATTTAAAACGCAGGAAAATTAAAATCAACTTAGATCAAGGAACCAGAGGTTGATTGACAGGAAATTTAAAACGCAGGAAAATTAAAATCAACTTACATCAAGGAGCCAGAGGTTGATTGACAGGAAATTTAAAATGCAGGACAATTAAAATCAACTTAGATCAAGAAACCAGAGGTTGATTGACAGAAAATTTAAAATGCAGGAAAATTAAAATCAACTTACAAAGCAAGTCTAATCTCGACACGAGAAGTTCCTCCCTGATGCAGTGTACTTAACAGGATCCCGAAGGCCAATGATTAATGGAGGACGAGTTACAAGACTTGACCTAAGACCTCCTTTCTTCGGATGCCCCTTTTTGTTCTTGACTTTCTCCTTATTTTTGCTAAAAGCGCCCTTGCGGGTTTTCACTTTCCTTTCGTCCATTTGACTAGAAGCGCGCTTCCAGGTTTTCACCTCTAGTTTTTTTTTTTTTTTTTTTTTTTGGTTAGGCCATTCCCTGCAAATCTCATAGTAAAGTACGTGAGGGTATCAATTTTCAAATTCTAATCTTATGGCAAAAATTTTAACTAATTAATAGCGCATTAAATAAAGAGATTGAAGAAGGATAATGTTAAAGAGTGAGTATACGGGAAAGATAAAAGCAAAGTGAATAAAGTATGACTTTATTATGGTTTTAAGAAAAACAAAGATAGAGTTTCAAAGAAAAAGGGTACAAGGATAGATCTCACATATTCCTTGTAGTTAGCTTTGAAGTCCCCTAACTGCCATTATTTCTCGTACTCTGAAGTCTCATGCTATGATGGTTTCTTTCCATCCTTGGTTTCATGCCTCGTTCCTTATTTCTCCCTTCTGGTTCTTGGGATGCCCTTTCGGGTTTTCACCCCTAGATTTTTTTTTTTTATTTTTAGCTCGCTCTTTCAGGATGCCCTTTCGGGTTTTCATCCTTCACTCATTTTACAGAAAGCGCCCTTCGAGGGTTTTCACCTTTCACACATTTTGCTAGGAGCGCACTTTCGGGTTTTCACCCCTACTATTTTTTTTTTTAGGCGTAGTATCTTTTGACGGTGTCGGCATTCACAGGTCTTGGAAATTCTTCACCGTCCATGTGGGTCAAGATCAATGCCCCACCAGAAAATGCTTTTTTAACCACATAGGGTCCCTCGTAGGTTGGTGACCATTTACCCCGGGGATCGTTTTGATTTGGAAGCACTTTCTTCAGGACTAGGTCCCCTAGTTGGAATTCACGTGGGCGAACCCCTTTGTTAAATGCCCTGGCCATTCTTCTTTGGCACAACTGCTCGTGACATACCGCCGCTAGCCTCTTATCATCTAGCAAATTTAATTGGTCCAACCTTGACTGGATCCATTCCGACTCATCAATCCCTGATTCTTTCAGAATTCTTAGAGAAGGAATTTCTACCTCAATAGGTAGTCTGACTTCCATTCGTAAACGGTGAGTATGGGGTTGACCAGTTGATGTTCTTCTGAAGTCGGTATGCGTGAAGGGCGTAGGGAAGCATATCATGCCAATCCTTATAAGTGACTGTCATTTTCCGGATTATTCTCTTGAGATTTTTGTTTGCGGCTTCCACTACTCCATTCATCTGGGGACGGTATGGTGAGGAATTGAGATGTCGGATTTTGTATTGATCACATAATTTCTGAATCTTCGGACCATTCAAATTCTTGGCGTTGTCAGTGACAATTTCGCTGGGGAGGCCATGTCGGCAGATGATATTATTTCTGAGGAATTTGAGAAACGTGTTCTGCGTGATGTGAGCATATGATGTTGCCTCGACCCATTTAGAAAAATAGTCGATGGCTACTAGGATAAATCTATGCCCATTGGATGCCTTAGGGTTGATGGGACCAATCACATCGATGCCCCACATTGCGAAAGGCCATGGTGAGACGAGGTTGAACAATTAGTGAGGCGAAACATTTATCGGATCCGCGTAGATCTGACACTTATGGCACTTTCGGAAATACTCGACGCAATCCTTTTCCATGGTAGTCCAAAAATATCCTCTTCTCATGATTTGCTTAGCCATCATATGCCCATTGGCATGGGTTGCACAATTTCCCTCATGAGTCTCGAAAAGGATTTTCTTTGCCTCTTTTGCATCCACACATCTCAACAATTCGCCATTGGAGCTCCTTTTGTATAGGGTTTCTCCACTGGGGAAGTATCCCAATGCTAATCTCCGAATTATCCTCTTTTCGTTTCTGTTCGCCCCTGAGGGGAATTATCTGGTTCTGATGTAAAGTAAGATGTCATGGTACCAAGGTTTACCATCAGGTTCTTCTTCGATCATGAAGCAGTATGCCGGCTCATTCCTTGCTTTAATCTTTAATACCTGAGTCGTCTGCCCTTCTTCCATTTGAGCCATAACAGCCAGGGTGGCTAAGGCGTCTGCAAATTGATTCTTGTCTCAACTAAGGTGAGTGAAAGAGATTTCTTCGAACTTCTTAATCAACTCCAGTAAGTACTTCTGATATGGGATTAGTTTCGGATCCTTAGTTTTCCATTCTCCCTTGACTTGATAAATGATCAGGGCTGAATCTCCATATACCTCCAGCTTCCTCACTTTCATTTCGATGGTAGCTTGTAGACCCATCACACAAGCTTCGTATTCTGAGACATTGTTGGTGCAGTCAAATTTCAACTTGATAGCTATCGGGAAGTGTTTCCCCTCCGGGGATACCAATACAGCTCCGATTCCATTACCGGATAAATTGACAGCTCTGTCGAAATACATTTCCCATACATCAGCTGGCTCTTCTTCCTTGCAGTCTGCTTCATTAACATGTTCGTCAGGGAATTCAAAATCCAGGGCTTCATAATCTTGGATGGGGTTTTCTGCCAGGAGATCAGCGATTATGCTACCTTTTACTGCCTTCCGGGTCATGTAGACAATGTCGTATTGGGAGAGTATGACCTGCCATTTTGCTATCCTTCCCGGCACAAATGGGCTTTCGAACACATACTTAATAGGATCCATCCTAGAAATGAGCCATGTTTTATGATTTAACATGTAGTGTTTGAGGGGATTTGCTGTCCAGGCTAACGCGCAGCAAGTTTTCTCTAGGAAAGAGTACCTTGACTCACAATCATTGAACTTTTTGCTCAGGTAATAAATAGCCCTTTCCTTTCGGCCCGTATCATCGTGCTGCCCCAAGACACATCCCATAGAGCTCTGTTAGACTGCCATGTACAGAATCAGTGGCCTTCCTACCACCGGAGGAACCAATACTGGTGGGTTGGATAGATACTGCTTGATTTTTTTGAAAGCCTCTTGACAAATGGGATCCCATTGAGTGGTGTTGTTCTTTCGGAGTAGTCTAAAAATAGGCTCAGCTTTAGCAGTGAGGTTGGAAATAAATCTCGAGATATAGTTCAATTTCCCTAAGAAACTGCACACCTCCCTTTTTGTTTTTGGGGATGGCATCTCTTGAATGGCTCGAACTTTGTCTGGATCAACTTCTATTCCCTTCTCGTTCACTATGAATCCCAACAATTTCCCAGATCTAGCTCCGAATATGCATTTGGCGGGGTTCAGTTTCAACTGATATTTCCTGAGTCTCTCGAATACTTTCCTCATCACCTGCACATGACTCTCTTCTCCCTTGGATTTGATGATCATATCATCCACATACACCTCCACTTCTTTATGCATCATATCGTGGAATAATGTGACCATAGCGTGTTGGTAGGTGGCGCCAGCGTTCTTTAACCCGAAAGGCATGACCCGATAACAAAATACCCCCCATTGAGTGATAAAAGCAGTTTTCTCCTTGTCTTCCTCATCCATTGGGATTTGGTTATACCCTGACGCCCCATCGATACACGAACATCTGCCCAATCCACAGCATTGTCTACTAAAACATCAATGTGAGGGAGAGGGAAATCATCTTTCAAGCTTGCTTTATTAAGATCCCTGTAATTAACGCATACCCTGACTCTCCCGTCCTTCTTCATTACTGGGACAATGTTAGCTATCCATTAGGGATATTTGACTACTTCCAGGAACCCAGCATCATATTGTTTCTTGACCTCGTCCCTAACTTTGAGCAGTGTGTCGGGGTTCATTCTTCTCAGCTTCTGTTTTACTGGGATTGTCCCCGGAATTAGGGGAATTCTGTGCGTCACTATATGAGGGTCCAAACCAACCATATCGTCATAGCTCCATGAAAACACATCCAGGAATTCCTTGAGCAAACTGATCATATCTTCTATTTCTTCACTCTTCACAACCTTAAGTTCCCTTTTCACTTCTTCCGTGCCTAAGTTTACGGTGCGCGTTTCATCCCCACAAGGCACTAGGGAAGGTTCATCTCTTTCAACCCTTTCCTCTGTGAGTTCCGCCTCAGAATCATTTGAAGTAATGGCAGTTATGGGGATTTCAAAATTAACCAGTGGAATTTCTGAGTCTATTGAATTATTAGGTGCTAATTGATGAATGGTCTTGAATGAACGAAAATGGAATATATTATAAGGATGGAATTCAAAAGGAAGGAAAGAGAATTGGATATAAAATGCGCTATTAATTCATTAACATTTATGACATAAGAAAAGAGTCCATTTACAATGTTACACTTGCCACCATGGACAAAATGATCAAGTGTAGATAACCAGAAGTACTTTACTCGAGATTAAGTACAGGGATGTCCTCTGCTGTCCAGTTGTCCAGCTCTTGTCCCTCAGCTATTGGCGAGACCAGAGCCTCATATAAGGAATCCAAGTGGATAACATCGATGGATGGTTCATCGGGTGATTCCTCAACCTCTGCCGGATTTTCAATGACCAGTTTAGTAAAAGCCTCCATGATTCTCGGGACTACCTTCATCCTCCCGATTTTCTGATCAAATCTTTGATCCCGAAGTTGATTTCTCATCTAGAATCGCCCATCCATGAGGGCGTCCTCCTCATAACCCAAACCGCAACGGCCTACCTTCTGGATAGCCGGTAGAGGCTGAAGCCTGATGAGGATCAATTGTTGTAGGTGGTGGGGGAGGTAGTGGTAAGTTAGGTTCTGAAGCAGGTTTATTTTGGGACATCTCCCTCATTAGTCTCATAAGTTCTGAGACCTGATCTTTCAGCTCAGACACTTGCCCTTGTAGGTTCTGAACTTGTTCCTGGTCTTCCATTAACCTTCTTGTTCGTGATCTTGTTAAGTACACTCGTCTGGGTTGAACAGCGTGTCTGGTCAGGCTTGCTCTGTTTGAAGCAATATTGATTTTCTGTAGGGAGTAATAAAAAAAGGAAATTTTTAGTGAATTCTAATCAAAATTAAAAGGGTTCTGATGCGGACAAAGGATACAGTGGCATCTGATAGCCACAACAAAATCTGCAGAAGGATAATTGCATCTATTTTATCATGGCATCATTCGATAGTCTGACTGTGAATGACTGGATTGAATGCACGTCTATGATACCTGTCCATATGGCACATCCAATTTTTCGCATAACCCTAGCGAGGGGGTTCCTATGGGAGTTATGCTATTCATTCATAATTTTGCCAAACAATGGCCCAAAAATCATTCTATTAACTGAATAATTCATACACAGCATTGTTTACATCGGCCTAGGCTCAGGGAGGTTCTTTATAATGAGATGACATTTTCTGAGATACTCATATAACCTTTCTTCCTGTGTGGCAGGGTTGAACGCTTCCAGAGCATATTCGGATTCAGGTAGGAGTTCTTGCTTTCTCTGTGCTATTATTCTCTCCAGTTGGTCAACATTCTCTTTCAGCTCCTGATAGAGAGCAGCTTGTCTCTCTTTTTCCTTCCTTTCTTTAGCACATTCTTTCAGAATATCGTTGATAAGCAGTGCTTGTTCTTTCAGTTCAAGCTTCTTCTTCTTGCTTTCTTGTTTATACTCTTTCATGAGTATCTCCTGATATTTCATTTTCTCTTGAAGCTTGCTATTCTGTACTTCTGCTTCTTTTATTACAGCTTGGAGAGAGCTTTTTTTCTTTTTCCCAGCGTATCTCTTGCTCTTCGAACCCCATCTTCTCGGTCGTTGCCTCTTCCCTGAGCCTTCTTACTTTTCTCTTGAGGATTTGCTGTTGGTCCTCCAACTGTTTTATTTGTTCTTGCAGTTGCGAGTTTTTCGGTGTTTGCCTTTTGTAAGGAGTCGGCTAAACGATCACCATCTTCTTCTGAAAGGACGTTTCGGCGAGGGTTGCTGTCTTCGAATTTCATTGGATCTGCAGTCAAGTGTTCTTGATCCCTGTTATCCCTCCATTTAAGATAATCGCCCGTGACACTTGGGCCTTTAGGCGACTTCTCCATCAGAGTGACATTTTCCCAAGATCTGCGAGCTATTATCAACCCTTCCTCTTCCTTGAGCTCATGGTAGAAATGACCTTAGTGGTATTCTTCAACGTTGATTCTGAACTGTGTTGAGCCGAATTGTCTCATTACTAATGCCGGGGTGTAACTTGTGTATCCAGTCACTCCGATTAGGGATACTGATTGATTACCTCCCGTGCCGACCAAAATGGTTTGACCCGACGTCCACAATTTCCTCCAACAGTAGTCATGGCTGCTGAAGCTCAAAATTCGTTTTTGCCAATGCGACTCATCTTTTGGGCTGATAGCTAACCTGGTCATTTTCTCGATGAAAGGCTGGTCAAGGTACCAAGTTAATCCCTTCATCTCCATAGGACACATATGACTAATGATCCAGAGGTGCAGCAATTGAGAACAACACTTAATGGATCCCTTGCCTTGCTGTCTACAGTAGGTAAGGGTTAAGAAAGTCTCGGCAAGAATTGCCGGTACTGGATTGACCTTCTGTTTTTATACTGCCCAGAATATTTCCGCAACGCTGCAAGTTATGATTCCTAAAGGTCCAGGGAACAAAATCAGGCCATAGATCCCCAAGGCGAGCGCCAATGAAGCTTGCTCCCAGTGTTCATTTTGGATGTATTGATCCAACCACCTCTTGAGATAAGTCCAATATCATCCATGCGTGTTCCCTTTGACAGTTTCTCTCACCTTTGCTTCTTCTGGTGGAATCCCCAGCATGTGTGCGAACCATTTCCAGGTCTGTCTACGTTCGAGGTGTAAGTAAATCCGATTCTGCGCCGCATAAGGGATTTCTAACAACACTTGATATTCTTCCATAGTGGGAGTAGTATCGATATCGTTGAAAGAGAACACCCCATACTTAGGGTCCCAGACTGACAGCATGGCCTTTAATGCCGGGACTTGAACTTTAACCCGTATCAAGGTTGCAATCCTCCCATACCTCTCCTCAAATCATGCTTTGACTTGATCGGGAAATGACTTCCAACCATTGGCCAGATCCTCGAGACTGTTCATTCTAACTTCAATTTTGCTCAGGTTCAATGGAGGCAATGAGCTAGTATGTCCCCTGGTGACATTACTTCATGGGGGCACTGAACTATGAGCTAATTCAGACCACGGTTTAGCATTCTAAACTTCTTCTGCCGACTGACTCGAGGATGCCATGTTAAAAATGATGCTTATCCTTTTACAAACCTTATTTTGGTGATGCCTGCAGGAGAGACTGGTTAGCAGGATAAACTCAGGTAATCTTAAATTATACTGTTGGCTGAGGGATATCTACACATTTATCAAAGTAGGAAAGTGTGTAGGTTTTCTTAATAGTATAATTCAAGATTATCCTTAAAAACAAAATAAACACAAGCAGAATAAGGGTAAGAGTAAGTATGCCCCTTTTGTCCTAAAATAAGGAGAGTACTAGTACCGGCTGGGTGCTACCTAATTGGATAGTTCTATCTTATAGGGCAGCTTGCTACGGCTTCCAGCTATCGTGATAGTTTAAGCTCAAGGTCTAATTTTCTAAAAGCCACAGGTTCCCAAATTGCCCCTACTGTAAACAGTAGAGCCCCATTCTATCACCATGATATTGTCGGGAAAATTCCACGGGTATCACAGTAGATAGAATGAGTTTCAATCTGAGCAGAAGCCTTCACAGATACTAACGGGGTAAAACCCACGGGTACCGCTACATGACCCCCTCCTACTTTCCTAAAAGGGTAAGAAAGCCCGGGTATAGGGCTGAAGTGTGTGAGGACATTATGTGAGTGTTCAGTGTGTGAAGGGACACCTTTACCTCTTCCCAATATAGGGGGATTTTTCTTTCTTTTTTTTTTTTTCAAACGAAGAGCGCTGTAGGAAGTAAAACAAGCAAGACAAGCAAAACGGTTAGTAGAAATGACAACAATTAACATATAAAATTTTGCGGACTGAGCCCACCTAACTATGGTTGGATCGTAAAATTAAATCTACTCTTGGACATCTAGACCGGGGTTAAAGACAAGTATTTCCCCAGTGGAGTCGCCAAGCTGTCGCAAGGGGTTTTGCGGTCACCTGAACGAACCCTCACCGAAGTGGGAAAGAGTGAGGAGTCGCCACTTTAATTTTGAGGGAAATTAAAGGAAACCGTTTGCGAAAATAAATTAAAACGAAACCACTTCAAAAACAGAGATTCTAGGTTCGGGGTCCGTAAATGGGTGGGGAAGGTGTTAGGCACCCCACCTCGTCCCTCAATGAGGGTAAGCAGATTTAACTTCAAGCTCTTTATAAACTAGAATTGATAGTTAGGAGGTTCGAATGGAAATGTTAATCCTCTTGGTAAAAAGGAATATTTGATTTTTCACCAATTCGGGTTACCCAGATACGTAAATAAATGAGTCGACCCTTAGTGAGTTACTGTTGCGTACCAGTTTTGTTCAAAGGGTCGTTTTGCATGTTTATTAAAATTCGATTTGAGAATCGGATAAGAACTCTCCTCCGATCTCTTTTAAATTAAAATTTTGATTTGAGATCGGATAAGGACTCTCCTCCGATCTCTTTTAGGTTAAAATTAGAGTTTTTGGATTAAGAATCGGATAAGAACTCTCCTCCGATCTCTTTTAAAAATCTATTAAGATTATGGACTGAGGATCGGATAAGAACTCTCCTCCGACCTCTATTAAAATTATGGATGGAAGATCGGATAAGAACTCTCCTCTGATCTCTTTTAAATGTCTGCTAAAATTCTGGTTGAGAATCGGATAAGAACTCTCCTCCAATCTCTTTTAAATTAAAATTTCGATTGGAGATCGGATAAGGACTCTCCTCCGATCTCCTTTAGATTAAAATTAGAGTTTTTGGATTGAGAATCGGATAAGAACTCTCATCTGATCTCTTTTATTTTAATAGGAGTCAGATAAGGACTTTTCCGACCTCTCGAAATTTGAATATAGCTACACATCACAAGAGCCTAAAACTAAGGGTTCTGGCGTTCAAAGATGCCGAGGATTAGAATAAGGCTTCTTTTAACTCATTGGTACCCTATGACTAGACAGGGGATACTAGAATGCATTTTCCGATCTCCTATGTGGTCGTCTTGCCAGTACTTTTGATACCCTATTTATTCTATTTATTTATCTTAGATTTGGGTTTTATTCCGCCTTATGATGTTTTACCCAATTATCTTCTGTGTTAGTCTAGTACTTTACTATTTTCCTGACTTATTATTAAGACCTTCTATTATTTTAAAGAAATGCTTAAGACACAGTTACCTACATTTTATCTAACCACTTCTACGCTACTCGGGACCAGAACTCCTGCATTTAGAAGTAACAAAGATTAACAAAAGGATGGACTGATCAATAAAGAAGTAAACTCGAGAATGACCTTCTTCGCGTTTTTTAATGCAGTATAAACTTGGTAAAAAATCACAAACATAAAAATAAAGGAAATACGTAAAATAAAATGAGCACTTGATAAAGCAGCGATATAAACACTCACCTGTAGGGATCCAAATCTACTAAACTAACTACGGAATCACAAAACGTAATCGGACTGTAGGTTGATAGCCGGAGGACTAAGGTTCACCTCGAAATGAAGGATACTTTGCCAATAATGCAGTCAGATCAAAATAACCGAGTTTGAATGAAGTTGAGCTTGGACAACGGGAGTGGAGATAAAGAAAACAAAGTCGAAAGTGAGAGTCACAGGATAATGAATGGTCTGAAAATGAAGAATTTCAGTATTCGAAAATCCCTTTACGAGGAAATACTTCAGAAAACTAGTTTCAAAAGTTTTTCTTATGAAATCTCAAAATAGCAGAATAACAAACTGAATTAAGTTTCAGAGTCCTTCTGCTATATTCACTATTTTTTTCGTCCGTCCGTTGAACAGTTTTCATGCAGGTATTTATAGGGACTGGGTGCTTTCCATGAAGGGTCAAGATTCATTGTGAGGGAGATGGAAGGTCAGGATTTCAAAGGACATGATCTGAGGCTCGGGAATTAAAGAGACTTAGAACAAACCGCTGAGATTCCTTTCAGAATACTTGTCCTTTCTCTCTTCTAATCTAACGGCCCAAAATTTTCTTGTCAAGGGCGATCCGAGGGCTAGGAGTGAAAGGCGCTGGTCTTGTCGTCTTCTTCTTTGATCCAAGGGCTCCGGGCTCATCCTTACAAGTAAGATCAATGGTGGAGATTGGGATGTACAGCGCTGTCATGACATACTCTGGCACCTGTCAGTAATGTGGGCGATTCTGAGGTGTGCGGTTGAGATCTCATCTGCAACGCTTTAACTACCTCGGCTTTGATTATGACGACAGCGGTAGGCGTCTTATTTTCTTTGTTTTCCGATCTCTCCTCCTTTCCGGTCTTTCCAACATGATGCTTTTCCGATCTCTCATGCCGGGCTCCTCTTTTTCAATCTCTTCTACTCCGGTCTCTTCCTTCATCCGGTCTGGTTCAGTCAAAGCATTTATTCCCTCGATTTCCGAGGCATTCACTTCATTTTCCGCTCGCAATAAATGCTCAGATTTTTCCTATATATATACCTTCAACCGGGAAACCCCCCGCATTTGATTTTCTCCTCTTCCTTCTCACAATTCCTATTCTAACTGCTCCGGCAATAGTCCTGGCCATGATAGTGGCTTTTGATCTTTTTCCGATTTTTCTTCTTATTCCCCAACTGAAAATTTACGATCCCAATGATGGGAGAATTATGATAACCCCATATGATGACCGTGAGAGAACCGAACTAATTTACCGACCTGGATCGAGGACCTCGATCTCATTGATCTCGAATAGTTCGACCGATACAAATGGCGAACTGATTTCGGGCGAGAAGACTACTAATCTTCCCCTTAACACCGGTGACTGCTCCTTGGCGTTCATCTGGCTCCTCACCACACTGGGTGTTCCGACAGCGGCTCGATTTCGAGTGCTAACTTTGATGATGACCTCTCTCATTCTCATGAGAGTCATAGTCCCCCCATCTAAGCTGTACATCTATCCGATGTCAACAGCTGGTCTCCTGGTCAAACACATCTTTTGACTCAGCCACGAGACTAGGCTTTGACATAGGCCTTTTAGATAGGATGTTCCACCGATCTCTAAAGATCGCCCTTATGATGTAATCAGACCTTTAATGTAATCCGATCTCTAGAGATCGCCCAAATGATGTAATCAGACCTTTAATGTAATCTGACCTTTTGGAAATAAAAATTTTATTTTGTCAATTATCATTTTATTATTATTGCATTGATTATTTTCCGATCTCTAAAGTATTTACCCGATCCGACTCTTAATTTGAATGACCCTTAATCGATTTGCAATTCAAAATATTTATCTCAATCTGCCGATCTCTAACTAGCTGATCTCCCTAGAGAATCTCTGGAACATGCGCGAGGCGTGTGAGAAAAGGCTGGCAAATCCCGCTAATCGATGCGCCGCTTGGGACACCGTGAGCATTAAATGCTCGGACGGGTATAAATAGGGGATGGGCCAGCCATTTGCTTCCTTATGTCATTTTCGGCTTCTCGCAGACAATTTCAAAATTCTCTCGTTCTCTCAAGTTCTTTCGACACCGATCAGACTCCGGTAAGGGTTTTGATTTTTCTTTTCGTTTAAATTTCCTCCTTTCTCTGAAAATGAGCGGCGCCGAGGGTCAGAGAGTGGTAAGCCCCCCTTCCGTTCAGATCTCGTGGTCATCTGATGAAGTGGAGGTGGTTGGATCAAGCGTGCGACCTGAACCTCCTAGGGTCTCTGTTCCATCTCGAGGGCAAGTAGCACCATCATGGCATGTACCTTCTTCAGGGAGAGAGAATCTTTCCATGGACGAGCTGCCATCAATCTTGCAAGAAACCGACCTGCAGTCGTTAAGCCAGGAGTACAACATCCGACCCGATTCGTACGAACTTATCCGGTGTCACGGCGATTACCGAGCCGATCACTTCTTTGAAGAGAATGATATGATCATGGTATATGAAGAACAGTTGAAAGCCGGGCCGCGGTTTGCTCTTGACGACTTTTTCAAAGAAGTTTTAAAATATCACCAAGTGTGCATCGCCCAAATTCACCCGAACTTGTGGCGGATCCTAGTGGCCTTCAGAGGCCTTTGCCAAGCTAAGGGACTCCGTCCTACAGCTAAGCTATTCACTGAACTACATAGATTAACTCGTTAAAAGGATGACGAGTATTGGTTCTTCCAGGCAAAGCCACATTGTGGCTTTTTTACCGATCTGCCCTCCTCCCTGAAGAATTGAAAGAATCGCTTCTTCATTCTGAGGAGCAAAATTTCGAACGGTTTTGAGGGCTTCCCTCGTAGCTGGCTGCATCAGGGTCCCTTGCTTTCGAAGCACATCGCCCTGAGTAGGGAAGAGGGTGCAATGGTGATGGAGTTGAAGGAGCAGGCGTCCAGAGAGAAGTTCTCTTGTTTGGATGCAGTGACGGCCGAGCTGCATCATTGGACTATGCAGCTGGTCACCGGCCAAGATCTCGGGCTTCAGCTCTCTAACCTTGGCATCGGTATTTTCTATATCTCAGATCTTTGGACCTTAGCGATCTCACTGACCTCTTCTTTGTGCAGGTATGGCAAGCGGCGAAGCTTCCAAGGAGAGTCAAAAGCGGAAGAGAGAGATCTCCCAGAAGGTACGGGAGATGAAGCGTTCTGAGCTGCTTCAAACGCCCGGTCATGAGCCCGGGGAAATACAAGGAGGCTCGTCTCAACCTTCAGGACCGCCGATCATAGAAGTGGTCCTGTCTCCTCCTCGTCAAGAAGAGCCGCCTCCACCTCCTCCATTCGCTTCAAGTGGGGAAGGGGGTCCTTCTCAACCTCCCGTGAGGACCCTTTCCCGCGGTGCCCAAGTCTTGATCCACTCGCTGGAGAAGAACCGCACGGTTCGAGAAAACCCGGGTTTCGCTAAGGTCTTGGGGTCCTCCATCTGCCTTCGGGAAGATCGGGATAGGCTATCCCTGGATAATCTTGATGACATCCTGACTCGATCTATGAGCCTGAACGTGGAGTGCTTGGTGAACAAGCACATTGTCCGGGAGAAGGCTCACCGCCTGGGTAAGAAGGTCGAGAAGATGGGTCATAAGGTGGCTTCTCTCCGATCCCAACTTTCATCCGCTCAGGACTACATATCTCAAATTGAGGGGCGAATGAAGTTCTACGAGGATAAGCTGGCTCAGCAAGCTCGTGTTCTGGCCGAGCGAACCCATGTTCTTGAAGAAGTTCAGGCGCTCCGGGCCGGTGAAGTTGCTCACCTCACTGAGGAGCTCAAAGCGAAAGAGGAAGAGGCGGTAACAAGGGAGGCCAGCGCTTATGTAAATGCTCACAGGGATCTCTTGGCCGAGCTCAAGAAGCGTTATCCCAAGGAGGACTTCTCCTGGATGGTCGACTTGGCTCCCCAAGACGAAGAGGAAAGCGAGGAGGAGGTTGAGGGTGAGAGAGGAAGTGAGCAAAATGTAGATCAGGCTGGGGGTAATCCTCCAGCCGAATGACTTGTACAAATTTTAATATGAAATGAAATTCCCTTTTTTTTCAGTGAATGGATGTGATCGGAAAATCTCTAAATTACTTAAGCACTTGATTGTCTGAGCATATTAAAACAACTAAAAGTGATTATTAATCTAGGTATAAGAGGTCGGAAAAAACAATAAGCATGAGATCGGCAAGGAACCAACGCTAAACGGGACTTGTTTAAAAGTGGAAATTTGTCTTGAACACTTGAGATCGGGATCATCATTAAACCGGATCGAAACCTTGACTTTATTATTCCCAAACTTTTAAATGAGAGATCGGCAATAAGACTGGTGGCACGAAGGCCTAATATTGGTTGAATCTCGTTTGATAAGAAAGATCGGAAACATAATTGACTGATCAGGGGACTTGACAATTGGTTTGAGAGATCGGTGAGGCTTTAAATGACATGGGGGACTTAGCATTGATTCGATTCCTTTTGAGGAGAGATTGGAAATGTGGTTGTCCGGCAAAGAGAGATCGGAAATGTAATTGGCTGGCAAAGGGAGACTTAGTGCTGGGGATCGGTTTTGAAATTTATTGATTCTGGGGATCGGCTAAAATATGGTGTCGACAAAGGTTAGTGACCAATCTCTCTTCCTTTCTTTCAATATATGTTTAAGGACTTGATTGAGCTTAAAAATTGCAAGGAATTGGAAAGAAAACTATAAGTATGCACTCTTCAAAATTTTGGTAGCCTTAGAGTATGTTAGGATTTCATTGATTGGATTAATTTATAGTTGTCCATGGCTGCCATTGAATATGAATTAGATGTCTTAATTCATTGATTACATGTATATGAAGAATTAAAGTTGATGGAGTTAGGGTTTGGGCAAAACCTAGGGTTTTGCTCATGTGTTGGTGAATGAAAGTTTAAATGGTCAATTAGTGACCATTTGGCTATGTATGATGAGGAAATGAAGTGAGTTGAGGCTTGGCAATTGAGTGTGTGTGAGCTACCTTGGCTGACCTGCAGGACTGAGCATGAGTCCAGTAGGTTTTGGCAGTTATAAATGGAGTTGTAGAGGTTCAATTGGTGCAAGGCTAATTGGACATGAAACTAGACACATAATGGCACAACTTTGGTATGGAAACCTTGCCCAGAAAACCAAACCAAGTTGACCAAAAAATTACCCTAATCCGGGTGACCAGCATTCTGCCTGGGCAAAATGACCAAATGAACAGTATTTATTCATTTGGTCATAACTCAGTGTAGAAAGGTCCAATTGACCTGAAATTTTACCAGCAGAAATCTAAGACATAGACCTACAACTTTCATGAAGAACACAAATCCAAATTCTGACCATAACCTAGTCAAATTGCCAACCAAACTTAGGTTACCAAATCTGGCAGAACCAATTTTGCCCAGAATTTTGGATTCTGTCTAATCCGGCTAGTTATGGTGTTTAGGCCATAACTTGAGCTACAAAAGTCCAAATGGAGTGATTCAAAAAAGGAAATATAACTAGACAAAATAAGGGACAACTTTCATGGAGACAATTTTGCCAAATTCCTACTGTAAAAATGACTAATAGAACAGTAAACACAATGCTTGAAATCTGAAAATTTTGAACAACTAGCACTAAGTTTAGAAATGGTATTGGCAACCAATACTAATAACTCTAGAATGCAAAATGTGGTATGTTGGGAGTATTAGAACCAATGTACCTATTGTCTATGCAAAAGTCAATATTTTAGTTGACTAATGAAATGAATAGTAACACCTAAACTTAAATTTCAAGAATTGTATAATTTAAAAGTGTAACATACCCTAGTACACCTAGCCAGGTTGGTTTGGATAGGTTGGCATGCCAATAGGGTTCAGTTAGCAGTACTACACATGACATTATGCCATTCTGTAATTTTATGGCTTTTAGCCATTCTGACATTGTGATGATACTTGGCCTTGTGCCTAATGTTTTTACAGCTTATTAGTTGTTCTGTTGCACACCGGGAGATACATATGTGACCGATGGTGTGACTGTCCGAGGTACTTGATACCCAGTGCCAGTTTACCCGTTTATCCAGTCCAGTTATTCAGTATAGGTTACTTGGGCAACCAAAAATGAAAGGGGATAAATTTAATGAAATTATGAATATAACAAGTACATAATAAATAAGACTACAAATAATTATCAAAAAATTATTTGCATAAGACATCAGAACATGCACTGCATATTTATATTTTTTGTTATTTCTTTTTATTTTATTATTGGCACCACTAATCATTATTACTTAGCGCGTTGCTTTTGCCATGCGTAGGTTCTGGAGAGACCGACCGAGAGCCCAGTAGACCACTGACTGGGTGAGACCTTCTGCAGCTCTGCATAGTGTCCGTGTCACCTCATCGTGATCAGTGCATTGGTAGGACACTAGATTTTATTTTGGTATTTTGTAATTAACTTTTATTTTCTTATATGAAATTGAGACTCATGTAATGTATTTTGTTATCAATGTAAATAGTAGAAATTATGTTTATGAATGAAAAAGTGAATATTTATTTATGACTTGTACATGAATATCCTATGAAATGAAATGATGAGAAATGGGGGTATATTTGAGAAATATTGAGATTTTGTTGATGAAATGGAGTTTGGGATTGATTGAAAATTTTGCAAGTGTTTTTCATAGGTTCCGAAGAACTGTTTTATCCGTTTTTAGCTGGCACTCTGCCGGATTTTTTATAAAATTTGCAGAACCTCAAATAAAATTATGATTTCAATAAATGACTTTAATAAATGATATTTCACGAATTATACTTCATAACTATGAAAGAAATAAATTAGGAAGGATAAAAAAATGATTGAAATAAAATAGGGTGTTCCGGTACACTGTGTGACATATCTTACTCGGTTATACTGTAGATGGGTAAGGGGTGTCACACATTCATAGAAATGCAATAGTAGCTTTTGTTGCATATGCTGGATATTTAGTTTTCTTGCTCCGTGTTTATCGTTATATTGAGAAGCTTATGATGGAATCCAATATTAGGAGACATAATGTTATACAATAGTTAATGTGACAAATAGAGACTTAATGTGACATAATGTTTAGCTTTGTTGCCCCATTTTAAAGTTGATAACCTTGCAATTAAACTTTTAGGTAAAAAAAAAAAAAGGTGATTTTGGGTGGAATGACGTCATAAAGAAAATTGAAGCTATTTCAAATGTTTGGGAAAGTCATACAAGTATTAATTTGTTGCATGTATAATTTTGCTTTTGTTATAATGTGATTTTATATTATTGTGTGTTTGTGCTAAACTAAGTAAAAAAAAGTTGTTGTTTTGTGTTCTTATGAATTTTTTCAGATGAAGAATGAGTACAAATTAGTTCATCATAAGGAACTTTATTTCTTAAAGGATGCTTGTGATTTATTTGAAAAGGACCAAACAAATGGAATGGTGCTACAATTGCAAAAGAAAATGTCCAAAAGTGGCAATCAGATCGAGGTTTATAAATTGATGAAACTAATGAGATTCAATTTGTTGGTTGAAGAAGAAAAGGTCTGAAAGTGGCAATCAGATTTAGTTTGCAAAAGAAAATATTTTTTGCATATGATGATGACATTAAACTTTCTTGGTTGGAGATGAAAATGGGATCATGTAGGGGTTAGGTAGTGAGTTTTGGGGCTACAGGATAAAAGGAACAGAAAGAGAGGGAGAAAAGGGAGGAAAAGTGGAGAAAATGAGGAAACGGGCTAGTAGAGCTCCAACCCTTCAATTTATATATTCTGTCCTAGACCAACTTCAGTGGCTGAACTTAAGGTACAACAATCGAAATTGCTTGGATAGTCTTTATTTCACTTCAATGCCTCTTTTCCTGTACTTTTTCCAAACACACCACTTCTCTCGGTCCTTTTTCTCTTCGAGACTTTATGAGACATTTCCCTCTTCGAGTACTTATTCCAACTACTCCTAGGTGTGGGATATTACAATAAAGATGAAAATACTCATGAAAATGAAGCTATAACAACTAAAGAGAGAACTAAGGTTTTCCAAATAATACTTGATATCTTTTACACTTGTGCACTTATTGGTTAACATATTTGCTAATATAATTTAATTTTCCAATCAAGCGAGACAAGGTTATGGGGTATGAATATTTGAAGACACTAGTAACATGTATTTCAGGATATGCATTGCTTAAATAGTTATATTGTTAGGATTTAAATATCATGCATGCTAATTTTAACAATTAAAAATTTTATGTAGATATCAACTAAATCTACTGTGAGAAAGGTCACTGATGGAGAATCTTCTAGTCATGCATCAAAAGGTGGTAGAGGCCAAGCCAATGCAAAAGGCAATAGAGGTCCTACCTCTGCAAGAGATGATGAAGCAAAGAGAGATGAGATACCTACAACTCTTGAAGCACTCTTTCGTAGTAGCCAAAAATAAATCCTAACTCAACAAGTTAATGCAGTCAAGCCAATTGATGATGTATGTGGGAGAAGAGCGTAAATGACAATTTTTGGTTTTTAGAACATATAATGGTATATGGATGTAAAAGGCTATGCTTTTTGGTTTTATTTGATGTACGGGGATAGATTTTGAGTGTGTCAATATGGCCTATTTTAGTAGCTTTTATGTATGTATTTAATGCTAGGGGTTATGGTATATGAAGGATTGAACATATTATGCTTGCTTAATGAAATGCAATGGAACGTATTGTGTTATGTAGATTTATATTGATATATTGATTGGTGCAGTTCAGTATATGTGCATACTGGCTATTGCAATTTTATCTACTTTTAGAATTTTCCATAGAAGCTAATTCTGTCAACTTGGTTATTGTAGCATAGTAAATGTGCTTTTTCTACAAAATTTAATCGCAAATTACAAAATTTAATAGCAAATTACATAAGAAACAAGCATATATCAAGGCAATCAAAGGTTTTTCATTCATTAATACTGAATGGATTTCCATGCACTTTATAGAACTTTTGTGCAAGTATAAAACCTACTATTGTAATGACATTTTACAACTTATACCAATCTCAACACATGATTTCCATAATCAATTCTACTCCACCATTGAAGGAAAACATGCTATAACCCCAAAATTACAAGGGCAACCAGAAACATGATTTTAATTTTTTTGCTTCTTCATCTCTGTCTTTAATTCAACATTCTCCATCTTTAACTTTGTTATTACATTTATTCAATTCTTTGACCTTATCAGACAACTCTGACTTTACTACATCATTTTCTTTAAATTTCTGCTCAAGCTTCCTTAAGTTATTTGGAATTGTAGCTCCTTTCTTTTCTAAACTTTTAACTTTATCTTTCAACATATTCCTCTGCCTCACCAAGAAAACTAGCAGCTCCTTTTTTTGACCTGTCTATTTTGGATCATACCACTGTAAAAAGAAGCAATCATTCGCCTACAGTCGAATGACATAAATGAAAGGCAAGTGTCATCAATGGGGTTAACTCAAGAAAAAATTAAAAGCTAAACAATTTGATTTTACTTCCCACACTCCACATCAATAGAATCTATGCCCAGGATTTCTCATAGTCCACAAAGTGTACATGGACGCTCTTATATCATGTCTACACAACACTATGGATTTATATCTCTCTTCTTGGCCACATGCAGGTGAGACATTAAGTTCAGAAAGGCTTGACATGTCTATGATGGGTATGCACCAGAGCAAGAACAAACAAAAGAAGAAATCAACAAAACAGACATCGATTTTGGGCTAGGGATCCTAAGTTTTCTTTTCGAGTAGGGATTATTAAGTAAAATTAAGGTAAGTGTTTACTTAAATGAAATTAGACTGATTAGATATTCTAAGGGTGATTAGGCATGCTAACGTAAATAGAGCTGCTAATTTTAACTGTCATGCCTTACAAGGGAATAGGTGTGACATGTTTTAGTGGTATCAGAGCTATGGTTTTTATACCAGTTTTGAAATTGCATATTGATAATTTTTGATAAGTACAACTGCTCAATTGTCATTAATTGATACATATAGTACATTACATCATAAATATGGACTAATGGAGGGAAATCTCCTTGTGTTAGTTGTCCAGGGAGTAGAATTCTTTGTGATTCAGTATGGAAGAGGGGAATCAGATAGTAGAGCAATCAGTAGTAGCTGAGGTACAGGGGGAGGCCCTAGCTCCTCAGAATGCCAATGGATCAGCTGCACCCATCCTGCCCATATAGTTTCCTACTCAGTTCGCTTAGCAGATGGCTGCACAATTTCAATAAATGGCTGGCAATACACTAGTCCAAGCTCTACTACAAGCACCTCCAGTGCAACCACCATCCCCAGCCAGACAACATGACAAGTTAATGAAGTATGGGGCAATAGAGTTCAAGGGTATAGTGGACCCATTAGAAGCTGAGCAATAGTTAGAACGAATGGAGAGGGTATTCAAGAAACTGAACTGCACCGATGATTTGAAGTTCGAATACTTGGTCTCTCTACTGCTTGGAGATGCATATGAATGGTGGAAGACCATTCTCCACAGCCTGGTAGAGCCTCCAGTTCTGACTTAAGAAGATTTTCTGAGGGAGTTTAGACAGAAGTATGACCCTGATACCTATGTGGATATGAAGCTACAAGAGTTTCTGAGTCTGAAGTAGGGTGATAGGACTGTGGCAGAGTATGAGAGGGAGTTCTCTCACCTAAGTCACTATGCTGGGAGTTTACTTACCACTAGCAGAGACAGATCCAAGCGCTTTGAAGTCAGATTGAGGCCTAGCTTACGAATGCAAGTGGTTGGTTTTCGACATGAGAACTTCTCAGAGCTGATATCCCAAGCCCTGGAATTAGAAAGGATTGAGTTAGAAGGGGCCGTTAGAAAGGGAACAGAGCAAGAGTGGAAAAACTTCTGGTCAAGCGTCTGGCTGCAGTTTGGGTAAGAGGAAGAGTTTTGGGGGATCGAGTAACAGAGGATCTAGTAGGGGAAGATTCTCAGGGCAGAGACAGCCTAGATCCAGATAGCAGACATCTAGGGGTTCCTTTCCTACCCGTATCTGTGAGACTTATGGTAGGACTCATGGAGGAATATGTTATAAGGCCATAGGAGCCTGTTACAACTATGGTGGAAGTGGGTATTTTGCTAGAGATTGCACTAGTGCCCGCAGATCTGGGCTGCCTACCACCACTGAGGGATCTGTTCAAGGTTCTACTTCCAGAGGACAACAGACAGTTAGTAGAGGTCGAGGCCGGGGTAGAGGTAACTCTTCTGGCAGCCAGGGCACAGTGAGCCAACCAAAATAGAGTGGTACACCAGCCAGAGTGTACACCATGTGCCAAAGGGAGGAAGCTGAGACATTAGATATTGTGGCTGGTACTTTCTCCATCTTTGGTAGAGATGTATATGTGGTGTTTGACCCTGGTTCTACACATTCTTATGCTATTGCTAGTATTGCATGTTCTGTTGCTATTAAAGGCGCGGAAGCATGAAAAACACAAGTTTAGATCATTGAAATTCAAAAAATTTTCATCTAGGGTCACATGCATCATGCAAGATTCATTTTTGTCTATTTGATTTCAATGATAAATAGCATATTAAAACTCTTTTAATATATTTTTGGATCTACATTTGCCATTTAAGATTTTAGAATTAACAGATTAATTCTTTAGAACCCTAGATTAGATCAAGAACAAGTGCACTAACCTTTTTGATGCACTGCAGTGTGTTTGACACCTTTGGGATGTGCCTAGGACACTAGATGTTGTCCCTCTAGCTTGTCCACACCAAGATCACCAATGGCAGCCCTTGAATAGCTTCTAAAACTTTCCCAATCAATTAGAAAATCAAGTTTTGCCTTTTGAGAGATTACAGATGTAAACAGGACACTAGAAACTATTTCTAGTATTTTTAATTCAAGAGATTGTTGCCTAATCTCTTTGAATTGATGAGAGATGAAGAAGAAGAGAGGATGAGGCACTCAAAGGTGGCAGCACCAAAGAGATAACAGCAGCTTATGTTTTTTTTGTTCTTTTATCCTTACACTTATATAGCTAGGTCACCACTTAAAACCCTTGCCACATGTCACCTTTTGATTGGCTCTAGGTTTAATTGACCCAATCACATTGTGCCAAGTGTCAAACCTATATTTAATCTTGACTTTAATCATCCTACATGATTAAAAGACAATTGGCTAGCTTATGTGTAGTGCCATGTGTCACCATCTCATGGTGCCACATGTCACCCTGTGAAATGACCAAAATACCCCTATGTCTTAATTTTGAGTTCTCAACCCAAAATAATTATTTCTCTTCTTCTAATCAATTTATATCAAATATAAATTAATTAATTAATCTCTATTAATTAATTTCTCATTAATTAAATTCATATTTAAACACTTTAAATATAAATTTAACTTATACTATACATCCAATAACCTAAATTTGGTTTCAAGCCATGCTAGAGACTTTGCAATCTAATTGCAAACTAAACCTATTTAATTAATCAATTAAACTCTTTAATTAATTAATTAAATCATATTTAATTTGGTGATTACTTGTGTATGTGTGTGCCTTACTAGGCTCATAACTAATTGGCAATGAGACATGATATCAACTCTTAATATCATCAGAACTCTTTCTTACCATAAATGATTTCTCTAAATCATTTTATGCAGCTCATAGACTATGGTTAACACCTAGCATAGCATGCCATAGCCACCCAATCAGTAATAAGGTTTACCTTAAATGAACCTATAATCCTATGTTACCATGCACTAGAATCTCTCTGTTACAAAATCCCAATTCGAGATGGAGTCGTGATTTATGTCAAATCCCATTTGCTATGAATATTATGTTCTCTTTTAATTTCAGTTCTTAATTAAAAAGATTTTCCCATCATAAACTTTTTTCTGATTAAATTTATTTGTCCTGGCCAGGAACTTGAAACATCAAGAACAATTAAATGAACATAGGATTTTATCCCTATTTACTTAGGGTAACAGATTCCATTTTGATCAACACCTACCTCCATATATAACTAGTAGGAGCCAACACATGCCCATATACTCATACATAGTACAAGTATGAAAGTAGTATCGAACTTAAACCACCTATATATAAGATAATTGTGCTATCTCAGGTCTAAAGATTATATGCACTGATATGATTTATGACAATACATTGACAAGAGTAAACTCCATGTGCTTGTCATAAGTGTCACTGGTTCGACCTACTTATCATGTATAAGTGCCTATCATGTTTGTTATATAGTATGAGACTCACCATTCCATCTTATTTATATCTCTTATAAATACACTAGAAACAAACATGAATACAATCTTTCTGGATAAGTCATGTCCTGTGTGAAGTATCCTCGATTGTGAACCTATTTATGATACTTTGTGCTAGAAATACTGTCACTCATATTCTTAACAACTTAAGAATAGAATTTCTAACAAAATATCAATGGACCTTTTCTATTACACATAAATATATTATGTAAACAGAAAAGTGAAAATGCCTTTTATTAATAAAACATGTATAAGATACATACTAAATAATATGCTCAAGGGCATACTACTAACAGCTATTCCTTGTGTGAAATTGGATTATGAAGTACTAGTGACTAGTCCTTTAGGACAAGAGGTTAGGGTGAACAAACTGTATAAGGATTGTCCTTTGGTGATCCAAGGACATACATTCCTGTCAAATTTAATTGAAATACCCTTCCGAGATTATGATATCATCTTGGGCATGGATTGGTTAGCCAGGCATCATGCCATGATCAACTGTAGACTAAAGATGGTCATTTTTGGTCTTCCCGAGTATGCAGATGTAGTAATACACAGGGAGAGGCAGTTATTGCCATCCAATATCATTTCAACTGCACTTGCTAGAAAGATGATTAGAAAGGGATGTGAAGCTTATCTAGCTTATGTGATAGACACCTAGGTGGGGAGTCCAAATCTTAAAGATATTCCTACAATATGAGATTTTTTAGATGTCTTTCCAGAAGAATTATCGGGATTGCCTCCAAAAAGAGAGGTGCAATTTGAAATAGAGACTATGCCTGGTGTGGAGCCAATCCCCATCACTCCTTATAGGATGGCACCTACTAGTTGAAAGAGTTGAAAGTGTAATTGTAGGAATTGCTAGATAAGGGTTTCATCTGCCCTAGCGTGTCACCTTGGGGAGTACCAGTATTATTTGTGAAGAAGAAGAATGGTACTCTCCGTCTATGCATAGACTACAAACAGTTGAATAAGGTGACCATAAAGAAAATATATCCTCTACCACAGATTGATGATCTATTGGATCAGTTGAAGGATGCAACTGTATTGTCCAAGATTGACTTGAGATCGAGCTACTATCAATTGAGGGTGCAGGAGCAGAGTATTCTTAAAACTGCCTTTAGGACTCGGTATGGCCATTATGAGTTCTTGGTGATGCCATTCGGGTTAACTAATGCTCCAGCTGCTTTTATGGGCTTGATGAACACTATCTTTAGGCCATATTTGGATTAGTTTGTAGTGGTGTTTATTGATGATATTTTAGTGTACTCAAAGAATGCAGAGGAACATGACAAGCACTTGAGGATAGTATTGCAGACTTTGAGGGAGAAACAGTTATATGCCAAACTGTCGAAATGTGAGTTTTGGCTGAAGAAGATTACATTTTTGGAGCATATTGTATCTATAGAGGGTATCCAGGTGGATCCTAGCAAAGTAAAAGCCATTCTTAATTGGAAGCCACCCAAAAATGTCACGGAAGTTCAGAGTTTCCTTGGTTTAGCCGGGTATTATAGAAGCTTTGTGAAGGGATTCTCTATGCTAGTATCTCCACTGACTAAGCTACTTAGGAAGGATGTGAAATTTCAATGGACCGATCGGTGCCAGGAAAGTTTTAATGAGTTGAAGAGGTGTTTAACTGAAGCTCCAGTCTTAACTTTGCTTACCTTGGGTAAAGAGTACACTATATATAGTGATACTTCTCATAATGGATTGGGCTGTGTGTTGATGCAAGATAGAAATGTCATTGCCTATGCTTCTCGCTAGCTTAAACCACATGAGAGGAATTATCCTACACACGACTTGGAGCTAGCAGCCATTGTCTTTGCCTTGAAGATCTGGAGACATTACTTATATGAGGAGAGATGTTATATATACACAGATCATAAAAGTTTGAAGTACTTGGGCACACAGAAGGAGTTGAATTTGAGGCAGAGGAGATGGTTATAGCTAATAAAAGCAAATGTTATAGCTGATGCTTTAAGTCGCAAGACTATGGCTAGTTTAAGGGTTTCTCCATTGTCCATGGTGCATGAGTTAAGGGCATTGCATGCTAACCTGGAGATTGATGAAGATGGGCAGATGGTAGCTACTTAGTAAGTGAAACCAATGTTGACAGAACAAATTAAAGTAGCTGTACAGAATGATGATAAGTATGTGAAGTTAATGGAAGAGACTCGGGATGGCAAGAGACCAGAGTTATTAGTAAATGATGAGGGCTTGTTATTATATCAAGGCAGAATGTGCATTCCTGATCATGTTGAACTGAGGCAGATCATTTTAAAGGAAGCACATGATTCACCTTTTGCTATGCACCCTAGTGGAACCAAAATGTATAGAACCATGAAAGAGTACTATTGGTGGAAGGGAATGAAGAAGGACATTGTAGAATATGTTGCCAAATGCCTAACTTGTCAGCAAGTAAAGGCAGAACACCAAGTGCCAGCAGGGTTGCTACAGCCATTGCCAATTCCCGAGCGGAAATGGGAGAGAATCACTATGGATTTTGTGACAAGACTTCCACGTACACAAAAGAATCATGATGCAGTTTGGGTTATTGTTGATAGATTGATCAAGTTTGCATACTTTTTGCCAGTGAGGATGGATTACAGCCTGGAAAGATTGACCAAACTGTACATTGATGATGTGGTGAGGTTGCATGGAGTGCCAGTGTCTATTGTGTCTAACAGAGACCTACGGTTCACTTCTAGATTCTGGGGTAGTCTCCAAAAAGTCTTAGGGACTAGATTGAACTTCAGTATAGTATTCCATCCACAGACAGACAGCCAGTCTGAAAGGATCATTCAGATTTTGGAGGATATGCTTCGGGCGGCTTGTGTGATTGAGTTTGAAGGGAGTTGGGACACACACTTGCCTTTGATTAAATTTGCCTATAACAACAGTTATCAGTTAAGCATTGGGATGCCTCCATATGAAGCACTTTTATGGCAGGAAGTGTAGAACTCCCTTGTATTGGGATGAAGTGGGCGAGAGAAAGTTGATTGGCCCAGAATTAGTGCAGCAGATGGAAGAAAAGGCCAAGATCATTAGAGACAGACTCAAAGTTACATCGGATAGACAAAAGTCCTACATTGATCTAAAGAGAAGAGATATTCAGTATAATGTGGGTGACAAGGTGTTCCTGAAAGTCTTCCCATGGAAGAGGATCATGAGGTTTTGTAGGAAAGGGAAACTGAGTCCTCGCTTCATTGGACCATATGAGGTTTTGGAAAGAGTGGGTCCATTAGCATATAGACTTGCATTGCCTCTGGAGTTAAAAAAGATTCACAATGTCTTTCATGTCTCCATGTTGAGGAGGTATAGATCAGACCCCTCTCAAATTTTGCCAATAGAGGAGATTGAGGTAAATCCAGACCTGACATATGATGAAGAGCCCATAAAGATCTTGGCATATGAGGTGAAGCAGCTGAGGAACAAGCAAATACCTCTAGTTGTGGAACCATCATTCAGGCCAGGAGGCTATATGGGAGCATGAGAAGAACATGAGAGATAGCACTCACAGCTATTCAGAGATTGAGACCATGCAAATTTTGAGGACGAAATTTTATTTTTAAGGAGGGGAGAATTGTAACACCCCGAACTACCGAGTTATGAATAGTATCATTTTTTGTCTGTGACTAGTACTATTTAAAGACACCTTGAGGACCAAAAATAAAAGGAAAATTAATTGAGATAGACACAATAAAAATTCAAGTGAACCAAAAATCTAAGGACTCATCGGGTATTATGAAAAAGAAGGATTATGACCCAATGAGGGGCATTTTGGTCAATTCACTTCAAGAGTTGATTTTTGATCAAAATATTAATTAAATTAAATGAAAATAATATATTGAATTATGAAGAAATTTTGAGAAAAAAATTAAAGTATAAAATGAAAAGAAAAGAAAAGAAATAAAATTTAAGTTTAATTTCATTTATGACACAAATTAAAAATTTATAATTAAAATAAATTAAATTTTTGGGGTAAATATATAAAGGAGACAATTACATCAAAAATTAAAAAGACAATTTTCTCTCTCTTTCTCCCCATTGTGCCACCACCCTCTCCACTCTCTCTTTCTCTTCTCTTTTCTTCACTTCCTCCATTAACATTTCTTCCCCATCTTTAATTTTCCCACTTTCCTTCCATGGGTCCTTCATCTATTTAGTAGGAAACATCAAAACAAACTTTGATTGAGAGATTTAAACAAGAAAAACAAGGAATTAAAAGAGATTTGAAGTGGGAAAAATCATCAAGTGAGGTAAGCTCTCTCTTTCATGTTTGATTAACTTAGTATGCTTTGAATCAAGTTTGGGTGTGATGAATTTACATGAGAAAGCATGAAAAACATGCATGAATCTTGAAAGGGATTTTTTGCTAGCTTGGGTAATCTAGAGTTTTGGCCAATTTGGAGAAAATTAGGGTTTGATGTGTTTTAGTTAAATTGATGATGAATTCAAGTTTAATTGAAGTAGTTTACATGATTGGATTAGTGAGATTGCATGGGATTTGCATAAATTGAATTATGAAAGATTAGGGTTCATGGAGAAATTAGGGCTTTGGTGCTAGAGAGTGAAATTGATATGTGTAATGTTAAATTATGACTACTTAGCATGAATTGAATGTGGGTTGATATTAATTGGTGGAAGGAATTAATGGAATGTCATGGATTAGGGGAAATTGCAAACTAGGATTTTGGAAAATTGGGAGTTTTGTGCTAGGAAGTGCCATTGATGTGTTTAATGTTAAATTATGATTATTTGGGGTGAATTAAATGTGAATTGAGGTTGGTTAGTGGAAGTAATTAAAAAAATGAAAATTTAACCTGAATTCAGTGTGTTTGACAGCTCATAAGTTGAGCTACACAACTCCAATTGGTGTGAAACCACTTGAAAATAAAACTTAAGACATAGGACTAGAATTTTCATGAAGAGACCTAACCCAGAAACTGCCCAGAAATTGCCTAAAACTTGGCTTGAACCTAGAGATGAAATTCTAGAATCTGCAGTGTGCTGACGTGAATAGTAAATTTTGCAATGTCATAACTCTCTCTAGAAAACTCCAATTTAGGTGATTCTTAAACTGATGGAAACTTAAAACATAGTAAAACATTTCATATGGAGAACTTGAAGCCTAATTATGAACTTAACCTAGCCAAATTGTTGAGCAAAATAGAGTTGATGAATCAGTCAGCACATGAACAGTAACGTAAATAGTAAACTTTAAACAGTCATAACTCTTTTTAGAAAATCCCAATTTAGGTGATTCTTGAACCGATGGAAACCTAAGACATAGTAGAACATTTCATATGAAGAATATAAGGCTAAATTATGAAGTTAACTCAATCAAATTGCTAAACAAATTTAGGTTACCGAATCTGCCAGAATCTGGACACCCAAAATTGACCATATGAACATTAAAATTTGCAAGACTATAACTCTCTCTAAAAAACTCCAATTTAGGTGATTCTTGAACCAATGGAAACTTAAGACATAGTAGAACATTTCATATGAAGAACATTAGACCAAATTATGGACTTAACTTGATCAAATTACTAAGCGAATTTGGACTAATGAATCTGCTAGAATAGCAACAGCCCTGTGAATAGTAACATGAACAGTAACCACTGTTTTGGTCATAACTTGAGCTACACAACTTCGAATTAGCCGACTCAAAAAAGAAAATAAAGTTAAGACCCAGATGAACAATTTTCATGAAAAACACCTCATCAAATTATGATGGGAACTAGATAGAAATTTCATTCAAAGATTAGGCCTCCAAAATGTCTAAAATTCAAAACTCTTTGAAAATTCCCAAGCTAACTTGGGATGCATTAGACATTCATGTAACGAGTACTTGGCAGCAATTGAGATGAGTATTGAGGTATTCTATTTGTGTATTTTCAGTAGATAAAGAGGTTGGGACGGACAAGAAGAAGTAAGTAAAAATAAAGGAGTTCATTGAAGGTTTGTGCACAACTAGCCTTTTGCTTTGTTTTAGCCTTGTAAATTGATTTGAATGAGTTTATTTGAATGAGTTTGATTTCAATGAGTTTATTTTGAATGAGATATGGTTTTCTCTTGCATTTGAGAAATTTGTGTGTTGCCACCCCTTTACGGGTTTTATGATGATTTGAATATGTTTATTGTTTTGCAAATGTGATTATTGATTTAGAAACTCTTGAAAATTATTTTGAAACCACAGTTAGCATGACAGTCCCTTCGGAACTCCCCTGTAGTAACGGCTACTTGGGATTTGATATTTGATATGATTATGTCCCCCCATTAATAACGGTTAGTGGGGTGAGGCTATATGAGTACTCATTAGCTAGTTAGCCCTTCCCTCATTAATAACGGTTAGTGAAGTTGAGATTGCTTTGTCATGGTGTACAACATGACATTGATCGTGAAATTTTGTGTCATGGTCTAAACTGTGTGTTGATGTTGGCAACACTTATACTCTGTGAATGGTGATTTGTAAAGTATGATTTCTCATTCGAAAAGTGATTTCAATAAATGATTCTTATGGACTCAGAAAGTTTCGTGATGCTATCATGATTATGCAAATATATTATTTCTTGTATTTTGAAGAGTTGTGTTTTACCTTAAGTTTTAAAGTTATTAGTTGTGCACCATTGAGTGATATACTCAGCGATAACTTATTTATGCTGTCGCAAGTAAGGGAAAGGAGAAGGCTGTCGAGTGAGAGACTTGGAAGCAACATTTTGGTTTTGATTGTGGGTATATATCGTAAGTATACCCCTGTAATTTCCTTTTGATGTATTTGGTACCTATATGTATGGATGTACGAACATTGAGTAGTTTGTATTTAAAAGCATCACATTGCTATCACATTTTGAGTTTGTAACTATTTGTATTTTATTTTGAGACTTATGGAAATGTAACTTTTGTAATATTTAGTCTATCATTATTTCCAATAAATGTTTACATTGAATTTTAACTATTCCCATGCAGTTTTCTATAAAAGAATTGATAAGATAAAAAGCTGTGATTTGTTTAAAATTCCTTGTAGCATAATTAATGGGTTATCGGTAGGTATAGTTCGGTAATTCATTAGGTATGCTACGGGAACATGTCATGCCTTACAAGGGAATAGGTGTGACATGTATCAGAGCCGCTCTCGTGTCCTCTTGGGCGATGGTGGGGCAAACCTCAGCGAGGTCGCTGAGTCCCAAAAGGGAGGGAGAAAGGTCCCTTAGGCAAATCCCACATCGGCAAAGCACATATATGGTCTTGGGTTCAAAAAGCGATGATATATAAAATGGGAAAACTAATCACTAGAGACGCCTTTTGGTGGAATAAGCTGGAGAGTTGGAAGAACTCCAGGGTTAAGCATGCTCACTTGAGAGAAATTCTAAGATGGGTGACCTCCTAGGAAGTTCTCTATTCTACCTATGAGACAAAACCGTGAGGCTTACAGCCAAAGCGGACAATTCCTCTAGTGGTTGGAGCCCGACCGTTACATTAACAGCTGAATTAGATGGCAGGGTAGAATTAAATCAAGGTTCATAAGTTTGGGTGAAATTGTTAAACAATAAATGATTGGGAAGAATTGTAAAAATTGGTAAAGGTGAAGATTTTTTTGCCAGTTTCCATTATTATTATTATTATTGTTATTGTTAATTGCAATCCATGTTATGGGTCCATAATATAAAAAACAAAGAATTTTCTATGTGAGAGTTTTAATTATTTAAAAACTCATCTTTTTATATATATATATATATATATATATATATATATATATATATATATATATATAATTTCAGTATTTAAATTTTAGCAATTACATAATTTTTATTATAAATTCAAATACATGATTAATTAACTATCTAAACAACAAATTATAGATTCAAGAATTGAAATTCTTTTCATTAGTCAAATTAAAAAATTTTAAATTTATGAATTCCAAAATTTAATTTTCAAATACAATATTTAAAATCAAAATTTCAAATCATAATTCATGCAATTAAATGCAAACTTAAATTATTTCATGCTGTTAAATAAACTGTTAATTTATTTTCTTTTCAATTTAAAACAACTAGTATATAAAATTTTGTTTTATTAACCCAATAGCCTCTACATCTAAATTTTGTGTTCGAGTAATTCATTTTTTTTTTCAAAATTAACCAAAAATTTAATATATATATATATATATATATATATATATATATATATATATATATATATATATATATATATATATATTAGCTGAAAAATTCAAACATTTAGTTTATTACTCATTTTATCTAAAACTTTTAATTTCGGACCATTTTATTCATAATTTTTAAAATTAAAGATATTTTTTTCCAACATCCAAAGAGATTTTAACTTTTGACACTTAGATAGTCTGGTGGACATACTATGTAACATTTTTTAATAAATTTAGTCCCCCTCATCCCTAGTCTATTAGCCAAATAAATCCAAATATATGTGTTTGTTGCTCATTTTATCCAAATCTTTTATTGTTGGATAATGAAACCAAACATTTCAAAATTAAAGAAAAATTTCATCCAGTACTCAAATTAGGATTTGGTAAATTACAGGTTTGGTAAACATTTTATTAGTAAATTGAATCAATATGAATATAGGCCTTTATCCTTTTCAATCGATAGTCCACCTTAAATGAAAGTATCAGTTAATATCTAAAGAATTTAACCTATTAATGAATAACCCCCTTAATATGTCAAAGTCACATCATCAATAAAATTAATAGTCCCAACTTCATGTTAATTGAAAATTTAAAATTGTAATCAATAATTGAATTGAAAATGCATGAAAATTTGGCAAAGACTCCAATGTAAATTGGAAGTTTTACAAATTTAAAAAGGCACAATCTGAATAAAATTGCCATCATGACCTGCACATATATTCCACACAATCTTAATTTTTCCCATATCAATATCAAATAGAAAATTGAATTCAAGTTCCACTAGGTTAGTCCTAGGTCTCAACTCAAAGGCAATTTAATGGAAATAAGGGCATAAGTTGATTTGTTGTTTCATGGGTGGATCAATTCGTTTGTTGACTTAAAAAGAATTTAATTGATCAACAGGATCAACAGGCAGCACCACATAAATAATTAATAAGTTTACAATTTTATTTGGGAAATTAAATTAATAGGGATTTCAATTTAATTTATCTCAAATTAGTAGCCTAATTTAAGATAGCTTATTAATCATTAGCAATAATCCTTGATTAATCTACATCCATACTAAAGAAGCAAATCTACAAGCAAGGATTTTCAACTTAATCTATTTCCCTGAATCTGCAAGATAATCTAAAATTTTATTACCAAACTAAATTAGTAGGGATTTCAATTTAATTTGTTTCAAATTAGGAGCCTAATTTAAGATAGACCATCAATTATTGCTTGGGGGAATAGATTTTATTAGTAAACAAAATAAAAATTAAATAATTTGATTGATAAATTAAATTAATAGGGTTCTAAGTTTAATCTATCTTAAATGGCCTATTGACCAAATTAATCCAAACCTTCATATGGCTGTTACTGATTATATATCCAAACCTTTTTTTTTTTTTGACAATTTAATCGCTACTTTCAAAATTTAAGAATATTAATAAAATTTCAAAATTCAATTTGGGGATTTTGATTTTTTACACATAAATTGCGAAATGGAATACCAAGTAAGCTCTTCTAATTATTTTAATCCACATCATCACTTAACAATCTTAACAACCTACCATGCTTAATAGTCCCAATCCACTAAATTTACTTAATACCATTTTCTACATCTCAATAAAATACAAATTTGTTAAGTAAACAGCAAACAAACCCAAGTCCCAATCTGTGAAGGCTGTCGATGGTAAGGATTGAAAGGAATGACATATATGGTTGTGCTCGTTTGATGGTGAGGATTGAGAGGAACGGCACGGATGGTGAGGATTGAGAGGATCGCAAGACGGTGAGAAGACTCCTTGGCTCCTCACTGTGTGCGTCTAGCTCTTTGTGGATCTGGCCTTGGTCTTCACAACGTCGACTCGAGCATAAGTAGGAAGGTAATGCATGTGTGTCCTCGTCTTCAAGCCGCAAGGACAAGTGGAGGCACTAAAGAACAAAAATGATGAACGAAAAAGCAAGGACAAGAAAAGAATGAAAAAGATCCTCGTAATTTTAACACAAAGATGAGAAATCGATAAGAATCTCTGTTTCTCTTTTTCTTTCTTTGGAGAAGGTTGACGTTCTCAAGTAAGGCAAAAGGCATAAGGATAGTAAATTAAGTAAATTTAGTGGGTTAGAGTTATTAAGTATTGTTAGGTGAGGTGATGATATGGATTAAAATAATTAGAAAAGCTTACATAGCAATCTAGGTATAAAAAGTCAAAATTCCCAAATTGACTTTCGGATTTTGGATAAAAATTTTTCAATTTTATAAATTATTATAAATTATTCAAAATTAAAAAATTTGGATATAATCAACAACAAACATAAATTTTTAGATTTATTTAGCTAACGGTGCTTTTTAATATAATTTCATTTTTATTTAGTTTTAATAAGCATGTTAAGCAAGTTTTTCATCTTTAAGTTGGTCGATTTATAAATAAATTATATAATTTACTCTTCGAAACTAAAACAAGTGTAGAAATGACTCCAGTATTACTAAATTAAAGTTGTCTAACAATTTGCTATCTTTCAAAATAACTAAATTCAAACAAAAAAAAAATAATCAAATGCTATCTGCAGAATATTCAATGTCAAATGTTCTGAGACTATGAAGTTCCATTTTCAATGGAGTAAGATGATTCTGCCATTAAGTACTTTGTCTCTTGGCTATTTTGGCTGTGCTTCCATGAACTTTGATTCAACTTTCTCAATCTGCCAAGCTCCTCAGCAACTTCTTTCATGGTTGGCCTATCCATCCCACTAATACGCAAGCATTGCTTTGCAAGATCTGCACAAACTCCAATTTCTTCCATTTCACTTTCACTAGCTACATTGAAACAAATTATCTGATGTAGATCGTGATTTTCTAGCGACGAAAGAAAATATTGAATGATATTTCTCTTGTCCCCAAATCTCTCACTAGAGTTTGGTTTCTCTCCTGTTAAAAGCTCAACAAGAACAACCCCAAAACTATATACATCACTCTTTTCTGTTAAATTACCTGTCATAAGATACTCTGGATCTAGGTAGCCAAAAGTCCCTTGTATTTTTGTAGCCATATCAGATTGACCTGGGGAAATTAGCATTGAATCTCCAAAATCGGATACCTTTGCAGTGTAACTATCATCTAAGAGTATGTTCGATGACTTCACATCTCCATGAATAATTGGAGGATCTGCTAAAGAATGCAAGTAGTCAAGTGCCAGGGCAGTCTCTGCAGCAATCCTCAGGCGATTTTTCCAGTGTGCTAATATCTGATACTTCTTGTGATGAATATGGTGGAAAAGGGTTCCATTTGAAATGAATTCGTAAACTAACAATGGAACTTTGGTCTCCAAACATAGGCCTATGATCTTAACAACATTTTTATGATTGACCTGTAAAACAATGCCAATTTCGTGTTGAAACTCCTGATTTAGTCGAGTTTTGTCCAAGTCTTTAGATTTCTTTACTGCAATCTGAGTATCATCTGCCAAAACTCCATGGTAAACATATCCAAAACCCCCTTCTCCAAGAAGGCGACTTGCATCAAAGTTCTTGGTAGCCTTTACTAACTCCGCTTCGCTGAAGATTCTTACTCGTTGATGCTTCAACAACATACCTCCATTTTCCAGAAAATTTTTCTCCTTTCTTCGCCTCTTGTAGATAATTATAATCAAGAAAGCAATAACCATAATTGAAAAAATAGCTCCAATAACTGTAATGAACAGAAGAAAAGAACAGATTAAAACCATATAGACATTTAGAGTAACACAGCTATGATGGCTCCAACAAGAAGGTGAAGAACAAAGTACATGCAGCAATAGTTGTGATGCGAAATCCTTGACAACCAACTTTACCATCGCCGCGCATCCCAAGAGGGCATCTGCAAGTATAACCCCCAAAAGTATTCTTGCAAGTGCCATCACATTTGTACTTATCAGGTTCTTTGCACTCATCGATGTCTGTTGTTACATAAGAACGAATTAGAATGGAAATAACCCAGAAAGGAGAAATTATGAGGTTGTTGATTAGTTACCTTGGCATCCTTGTGGAAGATAGGGATTTCCTGTGAATCCATCTTTACATACACAACGATATCCTTGGCCATTAACAGAGTATAAGCAATTAGAATTATCGCCACAGGCAAATCCATTCGGGTTTGAACTTGATTGAGCTGCGTCACATGTTTCCTCTCGTACTACCCATTCAATCACAACATCTGACGTTACAAATCTTTTAGTTTCAGGCGAAAATGGTTTATAAGAAAGCTGCAGCTCAGAAACATTGTAAGTTCTTTCATCTGCTAGAAAGGCATATTCACAGGGATTGAATTGCCAAACTCTGCTGTGGTTTCTTGGACTTGCAAGACTAATATTTAATGTCTTGAGACTCTGTGGTATTGGAGTCTGACAGCACCCAAAACCTGAGCAGGAACCCTGTAGAGTCATGTTCGTACCACATAGAGATACACAGCCACTACCGAAACTCTGTGCTTCATCTTCCATGAGGGCTAAGGTATCGCACCCAACAACAGTTAGCTTGTTACGAGAATCCGAGAACCTGAACGGGCCACTTCCCAACCCGATGGACTGTCTGAAGTTATTGATCAAACCTGTATTGTTGTAGCAGTTATATGCTGCATCAATTCTTACAGAGATTGTGCCTTCTTCCACCGAGATATTGTGAATAGGCATGTTTTCACCAAAAAATAGTTGAGGAGGATTATAACTAGAATTGCAAGTAAACATGAATTCAGAGTTATTTAAGGCACATCTAGGATCACTTATCTCTGATGTGATGTTGATTCCAAATGGGTATGGAACATGAACATTGCCGCACGTGTCAGCACAACCAGAGACTACATACGGTGAACCTTTAGCTGTTGTTGGAGATGTTAATGACAAAAACACAAGCCAGAAAGACAACATCTATTGAGAACATGGGGGGTATATATCAAGTTTTGAGGCGTGATAAATTACTTTTGGTATTAATTGCTCCACTAGATTATTATAGACAACAATTTTTAAAGATTTTTCTCAATAAATTTTGTATGAATGGAATTTAAAGAGATAAGAAGATAAAAAAAAAAAAAAAGAGATAGAAGATGATCTCTTCTATATTTATAACATTGAATGGACATGGCACCTTTATAAACAAACATGTCTATTTAAATTAAATTTAATTTAATTTGCATCTCTTTCAACAGACATGATTGTGTGTTTTAAAATAAATTAAATTGGCAATTCTTCTAATAAATGTGATTGTTCTAAAATGCAAGAAGTTTTTAGTGTTTATAATGTGAGAAAGGATAATTTATACATTATAAACACTAAAACTTCTTGTATTTTAGAAAAGATAGAGGACATAAGTTAACTGAATAATCTCTTCTATATTTATCAACATTGAATGGACATGGCACATTTCTAGACATATATGTCTATCTGTTTAAATTAAATTAAATTAAATTTAACATTTATCTCTTCCAATAGATATGATTGTCTGTTTTAAAATAAATTAAATTAACACTTTTTCTAATAGATGTAATTGTTAGTCGCACATTTTCTAATAGATGTGATTATTGGTAGCGCCTTTTATAACAGATGAGATTATTAGTGTTAATAGATATGTCTATTAATATTTACTTACAAAAATAAAATAATTGAAAAATACAAATAAAATGAATTATTTTATTTTCACAAGTGCACATACCAAATATCATCATAATTCTCTTCTATATTTATAAATATTGAACGGACATGGCACCTTTCTAGATAGGCATGTCTATCTGTTTAAATTTAATTTAATTTAATTTAATTTACATCTTTTCTCACAAATATGATAATTTGTTTTAAAACAAATTAAATTAGCACATCTTCTAATAGATGTGACTGTTTGTAGCACATTTTCTAGCAGATATGATTGTTAGAGGCGTATTTTCTAATGGATGTGATTGTTAGTGTTAATAGATACACATCTATTAATATTTACTTGTGAAAATAAAATAATAGAAAAATAAATTATTTTATTTTGACAAGCGTCCATACCAAATGCCATCATAAAATTATATGTACACACACACATGCTATAATTTTCACTTTCTGCCACTTCTTCACTCCAATATCTATTTTAGTTAAATTATCATTCCTCACATTATAAACAATAAGAACTTCTTGTATTTTAGAAGAGATATAAACAATAAGAACTTCTTGTATTTTAGAAGAGATAGAAGAAGTAAGTTTAAACTGAATAATCCCTTCTATATTTATAAACATTGAATGTATACAGCACCTTTTTAGATAGGAATTTTTTTAAAATTAAATAAAATTGATTTGCATCTCTTCTAACAGACATGATAATTTTTTTTTAATCTCTCTTTCCACTTATCAGTTCTTATAACATTTACAGGAGATTTGGTTCTTTTCCCTGGAGCATTAGATCCCTTGTCCATTCAAGGAGCCCACTTTTTTTTTTTGATAGTGAGTACTTTTTAACCTTTTTTTTTTTTCTCTAATGAAGGGATTTTTCTTCCATTTTTCAAGAAAGATGAGTTTTGACGTATTTACCTTAAAAAATTTATTAAACTTGTCAAACTAACTTCTCATTGAAGCTATATTTTAATTTTAATTATTTATCATTTCAAACTTTGTAATTCAATAAAATATTTTTGGACAAATATATCTATAGACACCTAAACTATTACATTTTTACCTAATAGACACTTCAACTACTTTTTTTTTTTTCTTGTCTCACACCTTAGCTAAAAAAAATCATATCACTTAATACAAATTTGCACAATTAGCAGGGAGCGTGAGAACACGCGATAAAAAAGCAAGTATATATTGTGTTTGGGGCTTACGTCGCCTTTATAACGGTTATTTTTTTTACCTTTAACTAATAGTAGGTCAATGAGGCTTGGAGGCTTCCTTCTTCCCCTTCTGATCCCCAACACTAACACCATCACCGGTGACACTGCTATTTGCAGGTTTTTTACCAAAGGGGTGTAATAAAAATAAATATTTATCAAAAAATGGTGAGTTTGAATCTAATTACCAAAGGGGGTAAATTATGCCGATATGAAAGAAATGAGAGCGGGACGCTAATTATAATAGCGTTTTGAGCTCCAGACGCTATTATAAATAGCGTCCAAGTTTTAAAAATAAAAAGAAAGTTGAACGCTACTTATAGTGGAGTCCAGTTTTTATTTTAATTTTTTTAATATTTATTTTATATTTTAATAAAATATAAATATTATTATAATAAATAATATTATAATAATTAATATTATATATTATAATATTTTTATTATAAAAAATATTTATTAATTTAAAATTAAATAAAAAATTAAAATGTAAAATGTTATTATAATAAAATAATTAAAAAAATTAAATGAAAAGTTGGACGCTGCTTTAAGTAGCGTCTAGCTTTTCACTTATTTTTTTAATTATTTTATTTTATATTTTAAATAATATTTTATATATTATTTTGATAAATAATATTATAATAATTAATATTGTATATTATAATTTTTTATTATAAAAAATTATTTTTAATTTAAAATTAAATTAAATTTTAATTAAATAAGAAAATTAACATTTTAAATAACATTTTATATTTTAAATTTTTATTTAATTAAAATTTAATTTAATTTTAAATTAAAAAATAATTTTTTATAATAAAAAATTATAATATACAATATTATTTATTAAAATAATATTTATATTTTATTTAAAATATAAAATAAAATAATTAAAAAAATTAAAAATAAAAGCTGGACACTCCTTATAGTAGCGTTCAGCTTTTCATTTAATTATTTTATTATAATAATATTTTATATTTTAATTTTTTTATTTAATTAAAATTTAATTTAATTTTAAATTAAAAAATAATTTATTATAATAAAAAATTATAATATACAATACTAATTATTATAATATTATTTATTAAAATAATATTTATAATTTATTTAAAATATAAAATAAAATAATTAAAAAATTAAAAATAAAAGCTGGACACTCCTTATAGTAGCGTCCAGCTTTTCATTTAATTATTTTATTATAATAACATTTTATATTTTAATTTTTTTATGTAATTAAAATTTAATGTAATTTTAAATTAAAAAATAATTTATTATAATAAAAATATTATAATATTTAATATTAATTATTATAATATTATTTATTAAAATATATTTATATTTTATTTAAAATATAAAATAAAATATTAAAAAAATTAAAACAAAAGCTGAACGTTACTTATAGTAGCGTCTAGCTTTCTTTTTGTTTTTAAATCTTATATGCTATTTATAATAGTGTCCGGAGCTCAAAACGCTATTATAATTAGCGTCCTACCCTCATTTTTTTCACATCAACATAATTTAGCCCAATTTAGTAATTAAATTCAAACAAATCCTTTTCTCATATATATTTATTTTTATTACACGCGTTTGATAAAAAATCCGCTATTTGCATTTGCGCTATTCCCTCCAAAATTCCGCTAAGAAGAAACTATGGCTTCTAGCAAGACGCTAAGCGATTTCTTGCAACCGACCAAACGCATTCTTCCGATCCTTCAAAACCCTTAAATCTTCACTTTTCCACACTGCCTCTGTAAAAGAATTAAGAAATTTTGGAATAAAAATTCTGATTTTTATTGCTCCAGAAATTAAAGATATATATATAAAATTACAGCTAATAAAAAGGTTCCTAATCAAGCTAAACTACCAAAATTGTATCAGAATCATACAACAAAAGGTAAGAATAGATATGCACACAAAAATTCCTAAACAAATGCCCTAAATGAATGCAAAATAAGTGACAGCTAATAGCTGCCTTTCCAATACCCCCCCTCAAGTTGGAGTATGGAGATCTCGAATGCCCAACTTATGAAGAAGAAAGTCAAACTGATCCTTTCCTAATGCCTTTGTGAAGATATACGCAGGTTGTATTAAACTACGTACATAATCTGTTCGAATCTTACCATTCAATATCTCATCACGGATAAAATGACAGTCCACTTCAATATGCTTGGTACGTTCATGATAGACAGGATTAGCAGCTATATGCAGAGCTGCCTGACTATCACAATACAAATTCATAGGTTCAGTATGCGCCACAGCAAGAGAATTCAATAATCCTTTCAACCATTTAAGTTCACAAGTTGTAGTTCTCATAGACCGATATTCAGCTTCAGCGGATGAGCGAGACGCTGTCTGTTGCTTTTTAGTCTTCCACAAGATAGGGGATTCACCCAAAAGAACAAAATAACCGGTCAAAGACCGTCTCACAAAGGACTAGCCCAATCGTAATCACAAGAAGCGCAGACAATTTGAGATCACAATTGGCATGCAGTAGTATACCCTGACCTGGATTTCCTTTCAAATAATGCACAACTCTAACAGCTGCCTCCCAATGAGCTTTCTTCGGTTGTTGCATGAACTGAGCAAGAATATGCACACAATAAGACAACTCGGGCCGAGTTATTGTTAGATAAATAAGCCGTCCCACCAGACGCCTATACTGAGCAGGGTCATCCATATCATCACTCTCGGTAAGGGCCAGCTTGTGATTTTGTTCAAGAGGAGTTTTAGCCGGCTTGCAACCTAGTAATCCAACTTCTGAAATTACATCCAACGCATATTTACTTTGACACAAGAAAATACCATTCGAGTTTCTGGCTACTTCAATCCCTAAGAAAAATTTCAGCTTCCCCAAGTCTTTCATATGAAAGCAACGATTCAAATAGTTCTTGAATTTTTGTACAGTGGAAACATCATTGCTGGAGATAATAAGGTCATCCACATAAATAAGCACATTTAATTAAACAGTGCCAGCTCGAAAAGTGAACATAGAGTAATATGAATATGATTGTTGAAATCCATAAGCTTTCAGAGATGCAGCCAATTTTGCAAACCAACATCTAGGTGCTTGCCGCAAACCGTATAGAGATTTTCGAAGTTTACAAACCTTCCCTGGTGATTGAGAAGCAAATCTAGGCGGCATCTTCATGTAAACCTCTTCCTCCAAATCACCGTGTAAGAAAAGCATTTTGGACATCCATCTGATGGAGTTCCCAATTCTTTGCAACCGCAACGGCAAGAAAGGTGCGCACAGTAACCATTTTTGCTGTAGGAGCAAAAGTCTCCTGATAATCTATGCCTTCAACTTGATTATTTCCCAAATCACTAATCGCGCCTTGTATCGTTCAACACTTCCATCAGAAATTGTATTTAATTTTGTATACCCACTTACTTCCTATTGCTTTCTTCCCAAATGGCAGATTTTCAACTGTCCATGTACCATTATCCTCCAAAGACTGTATTTCTTTTCTCATAGCCGCTCTCTACCGTTCATCCTTAACTGCTTCTGCATAAGAGCTTGGTTCATGTCCTGTAGTAATGGCTGCCAAAAAACATCGGTGTTGTGCAGAGAATTTATCATAACCCACATAATGTGCTATAGAGTAAGATGTACCTGAGGAATTAGATTGGGAAGGTGAGCATACCGAGGGGTTTGTTTTGATAGCATTTGTCACATAATCCTTCAAATGAATACTAGGTTGCTTGGCCCTTTGTCCCCTACCTAGTTGCTCTTCAACAACTTCACCTTTATCCACTCCCTCATTGTTTTCATAGATCAATTCTTCCTTTTCAGGATTCACCTCACTTTCTCTACCCACACTTTCATCTTGCTCCTTTCCCAAGTTGTTCTCTAAACCATCAACTTCATCACCCAACTCCTCAACTCCATTTTTAATGAGTTGATCACCCATTGTTTTCTCATTTGCATATGGAAATTCTGTTTCAGCAAATACCATGTCTCTTGATACAAAGTATTCTTTAGTTTCCAAATCATACAATCTCCATCCTTTCTTTTCAAATGGATACCCAACAAAAACACACCTACGACTTCTACTATCAAATTTATCTTTATCCCGATTCAGATCATGCGCATAGCATAAACAACCGAAAACCCGAACGTGTTTGTAAGAAGGTACTTTCCCAAAGAGCATCTCATATGGGGTTTTACCAGTTAATAACATAGATGGAGTCCTATTAATCAAATACCCGGCTGCAAGTACACATTCTCCCCAAAATTCTATGGGTAAATTTGCTTGGAAACGCAAGGCTCTTGCCACATTAAGAATATGACGATGTTTTCTTTCCACTCGACCATTTTTGTTGAGGTGTTCCTACACAAGAAATCTGATGCAACATCCCTTGTTCATCAAAATATTCTTTCAAGCACATAAATTCACTTCCGTTATCACTTCTGACAATTTTCACATTTTTTTCAAATTGGCGTTTAACCATCACAATAAATTTCTTAAGAACACAAGCTACTTCTTGTTTTCCATTCAGCAAATATATCCAAATAGCACGAGGGTAATCATCAATAATTGTTAAGAAGTAAATTGCTCCACAAGAAGTTGGGACTCTATAAGGTCCCCACAAATCACAATGTATCAATTCAAAACAACCATCAGCTTTATTGTCACTAGAAAAGAAAATCTCTCTTGTTTGCTTTGCTCTAAAACAAACTTCACAAGTTTTATTAGTTTTCCTAACTATGCTACCAGCTTCTGGAATTAACTCTACCACCTTATAAGAAGGATGACCCATTCTCTTATGCCAAAGCTCAAAAGACCCCACATCAGTTACCTTGCAAGCATGTACCGATGTCACTCCCTTGAGAAAGTACAGCCCCTCGCGTTGCTCACCCGCTCCAATCAGGTTCCTCGAATTTAGGTCCTGTATAGCACAAATTTTGTTAGTGAGTTGAATAACCAAATTTGAATCATTAAGTAGTTGTGATACAGAGATCAGATTGCAATTCAAACTTGGCACATAAAGGACTCGTTGCAATTTCAATTCTCCTCCAAGCAACACAGTTCCTTCTTTCAACGCCAAGGTCTTTTCTCCATTAGGTAACCCGACTGAGCATGGCACAATGTCACGCAATTCACTAAAAAATGCCAACGTTCCTGTCATATGATGGGAAGCTCCTGTGTCAATAATCCAAGGAAATATTCTCTGCGTACCTGTCAGCCTCTTATTGCCACCATTTTGACAAGAATTCAACATGTCCAGCAAAGCAGCCCACTGCTCTTCATTTAATCCACTAAAACCCTTTTGATATGAATCTGTCACAATTCCACGCCCACCATCAACTCCAGTTGCTTGTGTGGCGTTGGCACGAGCAACTCCTCCCTTGCTACGTCCTGCTCCATTGCCACGCTTTTGACCACTTCCTCGTCCAGCATAAGTTTCACGTGGTCTATTACCCCACCATTCTAGATAACCTATCAGTTGGAAACAACTTTCAGCATCATGTCCCTCTCGGTTGCAATTAGAACAAATTGAGGATTTGTCTTTATCCCCCCCTGAATTTCGACTTCCTGCTCGAATTGCAAAACTCATAGGATTACCTCTTTCTTCCTTGGTTCGTGTCATAGTTCGCACCCACTCTTGCTGAACAACTATAGCATAGGCATGATTCAAATTGGGCAAGGGTTCAGTGCTCAAAATATTAGAGCGCACTGTTCCGTATCCTTCTTCATCCAAGCCCATCAAAAACTGATGAATTTTCTCTTCTTCACACTTTCTTTCCAATTCAATGGTAAGATTGCATTCAGATTCGCATGTATACACACCGTATCTGATCATAGTTGTTTATTTCATCCCATAACGTTTTGAGTCTTCCAAAATAGGACATGATCGGTTGACCTTCCTGCCTACAATTCGCCAGATCCGATCTCAGTTGCTGTATTCGTGGACCATTCCCAATCGAGAACCTCTATTTAATATCCTCCCACAGATCCTTTACGTTCTCCATGTGAGAGATGGTTGAGCGAAGCTTCGGTTCAACGGTGTTAAACACCCAAGAAACCAGCATAGAGTTAACTGTCCACCAATCTTCGAGTTCCAGTGAGTCATCTGCTGGTTGCTTAACAGATCCATCAATAAAACCATATTTCTTTTTGGCCCGCAATGCAGTCCGCATAGCTCGCGCCCATTCTTCGTAATTCTCGCTCTTCAACTGAACTTGGGTAATCAAGTTACTTGGGTTGTCATTCGACATTTATTGTCCATGGCAGACATTTGCCAGATCAGATGCACATGTACTTCACTTTTAAAACTATGTATAAATTTGTGTTTAAGTGATATATTTGTTTTAGTTGAAGTTAGTTGAAGTGTGTGTTAGGTAAAAACATAATAATTTAAGTGCTTGGAGATATATTTGGCCAAATATTTTTTATTTGGATTACAAGTTCCATTTCATGAAATTGAAAAAAAAATATTGAATTAGTTAAATATTTATTCATTTTCATTATTGTTTTGAATCATTATTATTTTAAACAATAATATTTGATTAATATTTAATAGTATTTAGTTAATTGTAAATATTTAAAAATTATTTAATATTTGAAAATATAGTATTTTGATTCAACGGGTTAATCTATTAAAAAAATATCACAACTTTTATTTATTTTTATTAATTAAAATTTGACTCCATTAGCATTTTAGAACTATTTATTTGGAATGTATTAAATTAATGTGATAGAATGCCCTTTTAAAGTTACTGACAAATTGAAAATTTAGCTTAAAAATACTATTCACCATAATTATAGAAAAATTAATTAATTTTAAAGATTATTTGAAAAATAACATTTAAAAACTGAAGAAATTGGATCAAAAAGTTTGAAAATTTTTTATATAGACTCGATTTATTATGTATTTAAAAAATAAATATACATAATTCATGTATTTAATGAATATATTTTACTATATATCTTAAGTATACGATGAATTGAATTTAAAAAAAAAAAAATTAAAAAACAGCTTTAAAAATAAAAATAAGGATGCACTCATCCCTATTAGTGTTTAAATCCGTCGGCAAGAGAAGCCGTTTACAAGTGCGAACGTTCTTCTCCTGGCTGAACTCAAATTACTATAATAGCGTACTAATTTTGCAGTTGACGCAGTCCACTTGAAGAAAACAGCGTCCCAAAATATGAAAAAAAAAAAAGTCAAGAGATGGCGGTGTGGTTTCATAATGAATAGAAATTCTATGTGCTCCATCATACGTTAATTTTTTTATATTAATTAACTATGCTTGATATTAAAATTTCAAATATGGCGGTGTGGCTTGCTCGATATGAATAGCAGGCGGTTGATGTTGTCTTAGATTTCGATTTCAAGGTTCAAATCATTCTAATAGTAAATTAATTTTATATATACTTAATTTAGTGGCTAAAAGTAATTTGATAGAGTTAGATTAAAAAGTAATTTGATGTGAATAAAAAAGTAATTACATGGTCTTAGTAGATGACTGTTTTGCATGCATTTCTTGCTTTTTGATGGGCTTATGAAGCTCAAGATGATGTCTCAGAGTAAATTAGGCTAAATTAGACTAATTTTTTCTTCTCTCTCCCCATATACAAGACACACACTCTCGTTGTTCCCTCTTTTCACTAATATGAAGAGGTTGTTTAGAATAGTTAAATAAATATGTTTGATCAACCTATCAAAACGGTAACTAATAGATTATTTATGGGTTGTAGTTTATATTAACACAGTTTTTAGAATTATTATTTTTTATTTAAAGTATATTATCCTTTAAAGTTTTGTTAACTACAAAATTTTATATCTTTTAAATTAATTTTTTTTATGTCAATAAATTATTTAAAATTATAAGAAATCATCGATAAATATAAAAATTATTATAAATAATAATTAAAATAGTTATAATATTCATTCTTTTATGATGAAAATATGCATATATAAATAATTATATTTTGAAAAAAATTATAATTCTAATTAATATATATATATTATATAATAAATTAATAATTATATATATATATATATATATATATATATATATATATATATATATATATATATATATATATACATATTAAAAATAACAGATAATTTTATCAAACGCTTTGTTAAGCTTGAATGTAATTTAGTTGCTTATGTTCCTTCATGTGTGGTTGCTGTAAGGAGTGGTATTTTACCGCTTCAACTTTAATGAAAGATAATTTTCTTTAATAAAAGATAATTCTCGACTGATTATTTTAAATTATTTGTAATTCTATAACTTTTAAAATAGTAAATATTAAAATTTCATTATTTGTTATCATCCTCTTCTCACGTAGGGGTTCTCTTCTCCCTACTTCTTCCGATCTAGGGTTCTCATTTCCTCGGCTAAAGCTAGGGTTTCTTGCTCTCTTCTTGCTATTTTCTTGCCCCTTGCTCTCTTTTTGCTTTTGGATCATTGTTGTTTTCCGTTGGTTGCTGACAGTGTCGCTCCTTTATCATAGTGGAGGGGGATGGTGTGGATGATTTACTGGCTTCCCTTCAGTTAACTGAAAAAGAGAATATTGTTAGAGAGATATCTATGAACCTGAATCTGGACTCTACTCAAAAGTTTCGCATCTTTTTATGTCTTATTGGTAAATTGCTTGCCAATAAAGAGTTTAATGTACTTGCTTTCTGCAACAACATGTCACATGAGGTTGCAGAAAGATTTTAGTTTTCATCAATTGGCTGATAATCTTTTTTGTTTTGCAGTTTTTTTTGGAATCGGATTGAAGGGGGAGGGGAGGGGGACGGCAAGCTTTGGCAGAGAAAGAGAAAATGTGTTTTGTTTTCTCTTTTATGAGATTTTTATGTTATTTTATTTGTAATTTAAGTTATTTGTCTTATTAGGCTAGTTATTATTCAATTAAATATATTTAAATTGTAATTAAATTTGTAATTATCCATCCATTTTCCTTTTTTTTTATACATATATATATATATATATATATTTGTGCTCTTTTCCATTTTAATTAATATCCATTTACTTTATATGACATTTTAGTTAAAAATCAACTCATCAAGTGAAATGACCAAATGCCCTTCATCGGATTGTACTTCGTCTTTACCAATTAGCATTGCTTTCCTTTCATTTTCTTGACATTTTTATTTCCATTAATCCTCCAATTAAGTCCTAAATAAATGTATCATAGGGTTCCCCATGAGTTTGGGGTGGCAACTGAACTTTCAATTACTTCCCAGTAAGGTTACCCATCGTCGGGACCTCCTGCTCATTTAACCTATTTGCACTTCACTTCTTTTATTTTCCTTTAATTTTACTTGATCTTTGTTCAATCAATTTATGACTCTTCACTCTAGTTTAAGTGTAGTTCCAGGCATCCTGACTGTCCGAATAGATGTTAGTCACTGAAACAATAAAATGTACAGGACTACCTAAAATGAGGATGTCACACTACCACTATTTCCACCATAGCACTGGCTAATGAGCCTAATGCTATTACTGCACTAGTTGCTCCTACATCTACATTGATAAGTTTTTTAGATTGTATCTAATCCTCTATTGGCTCTAGACCTTTCATTCCTTATCAATTTCGACTTTGATTTTACTAGCTCTCCCTTCAGGCCCTCTGCATTAGCTATTAGTGTAACTAAGGAAATATTGAGACTTTTGCTTACCTTAGAAATTGGTGACCTTTCTGAGGACTAGCATGATATGATCTTATCCTCTCTTCTACCTTGGCTGCTTCTGAGCCATCTGGCTAATTCGGTGACTTTTGAGCCCAACTATCTGATTTGTTTCCTTAGCACTTAGAAAAGCAGAAGGAGGCTGAATATTTGACCAGGGAAATTTAGGATTTTATGTCTCGAAAGGGCAGTTTTTGTCTATTGGTAGATCAAGCTAATTTGCAGGTGAGCTTGGCTCAAAAGAAGAAAGATGAGATCATAGCATTGGACCAATGGCTAATTGAGCTAGACGCTAAGATTGCCCAGGTAAAAGCCAGAAGGGCCTCACTATTGGATTAGGTCTAGGAGATGCAGGTTGACTATACCCAAAGCGTTAAAAAGGTAGATGCTAAAGGCAAAACTTCCTCAGATGGAGCTTCAGATTCAAAGCTGCTAAAGCTACCTCAAGTTCCTATCTTCTTGCTGCAATCTTTAGTCATTTGTTAGAGCAGTTGTCCTTTCATTAATTTAGATTTGATGGGATATAGTATAGTATATTTTTTCATGACTATTATTTGACAGCTTTGATGAAAATTTGAGCATAAATTGACTTTTTTATTTATATCAGTGTCTGATAGGCTTGCCTTCTGCATAGCTGTATTTTTAATTTTACATGTGTGATTACATTAAAAATATTATTGTATGTCAGCTTTGTCTATTCTAGTGCTCTTAGGAATCTTTAAGAAATCCATGGGGTTGGGTAGGTGGGGCTGAAGGTTCAGCCTTATCTCTTTTCCTCTAACTGCTCCTGCACATCCCACATTATGGAAAGTACTTCTTCAGGTACTTCCTTTACAAGGTTAGCCAACTAACAAGCATTTCCTCTGAGTTCCTAATGCACCTGGAAAAGCCTTTCCCAATTTGGAGACCACTTGCCAAATCTTCTGTCCTAGGCAAAAACAAGTATTAGGGTCTTCCAAACGAGGTAACCTTCCTGAAAATTCCATTTTTGGATCTTCTTATTGTAAATCCTTGATACTTTACTCTTTTTTGCAGCCATATAGTTGAAGTCCTGCATTTGAACTTTGTCTAATTCTTCTAACTCCATAGCCATTGTCTTTGTGTATTCACTTGGAGTCAAGTCATTTTGTCTTGTAACCCATAGTGAGGGAACCACTACCTCTATTAGAAGTATGACATCATGCCCATAGGTCAAGGTAAAAGGGCTCAGCTTTGTTGTATCTCTCTTGGAGGTTCTATAAGCCCATAAAGTCTCTGATAGTATTAGGCGCCACTCCCTTAGGTTCCTAACTATCAATTTTTTTTTTATACCTATCAAGGTTTTATTGGATGCTTCCGCTTGTCCATTGGCTTAGGCATAATATAGAGTTAAAGTGAGTAATTTTATATCATAGTCCTCTGTAAAGTCTCTTATGTCTTGTCTAGTAAACATGGTCCCTTAGTCAATTATAATAGTGTGAGGAATTTTGAACCTGTGGATGATGTGTTCTTTGATGAAGTCGGTCACATCCTTCTATTTTACTTTCTTTACAGTTACTACTTTAACCTCCTTGGTAAAGTAATTTGTTGCAATAATGATAAAGGTGTATCTTATTGAAGATGTAGGGTGGATCATCCCAATGAGGTCTGTCACCCAGTCTTTGAACAGCCAAGGTTTCAAAATGGGGTGCATTTCCTCTGCTAGCCTTCTCCTGACAGCACAATACTTCTGGCATTATTGGCATCACTTAGCATAGGTTATACAATCTTTTAGGATCTTTGGCCAATAAGAGCCATATCTCCTAATAAGCCATCTCATCTTCACATCTGCCCAGTGTGCCGTATAGATACCTTCTTACACCTGTAACATCACTTTTAAAGCCTTAGGAGGGCTAAGACACCTGAGCAATAGGTAGTCAAAACCTTTCAGAATAGTTCCCCTTCAAGCAATAGGTAATTCAAGGCCTTTACTTTGATACGATGGGACATTTTAACTGAAGGATTCTCTAAGTACTTGATCAATAGCGTCCTCCAGTCATCTGTAATAACCATGTTAGTATTAAATGAATTGACTGGTATATCTCTTTCATCAATGGATTGGTGCTTCCTTTTCCTGACCAAAATCATTCTGTGGGTGAGTTTTCGAAACATCTTCAAGCTGGAAGCTCATTGGGCCAACTCATCTGCTTCCTAATTGACTTCTCTAGGTACATGTGTGAAAGATACTTTTCTGAAATGATCCAAGAGCTGTACTGCTACTGCAAAGTGTGAAGCCAGGGAAAAGCTACTGCACTTGTACTCCCTTGTCAATTGCTTGATAACTAGTTGTAATCACCAATGATATGCCCCTCCTCTACTCTTAACTCTTTGAGAATTTCCAAACTGATAATTAGTGCCTCATACTTGGCTTGGTTATTGGTTCATTGGAATTATAAATTAAAAGATACCACCATATTAGTTCCTGCAAGTGAAATGATTATAATCCCAGCACCTGCAGAAGCTTATGTATTAGAACCATCAAACTAGAAAGTCCATGGGACCTTCTTGGCACTGAAAATGTTCAGGTCCTGCCTAACTAATTCCACCACCTCTAGGCAAGGATGATCTACCAAAAAGTCTGCAAGCACCTATCTTTTTATAGCATTATGAGGGAAGTAAATTAGAGTAAATTCTAACAATGCTAGTAACCATTTCCCTATCTATCCAAGGATTAAAGGTTTAGACAGCATATATTTCATTAGGTTAGTTTGAGACACAACATACACTCTAGACCCAATTAGACAATGTTGCAATTTCATATAAAAGAAATATAAGGACAAGCAAAGCTTCTCTATATGAGAGTACCTAGTCTCTATGTCCATGAGATTTTGGTTTGGATAGTACATTGCCTCCTCATGTCCCATTTAGTTATCTTATGCTAGCAACAACTAATAGAGTCAGAAGTGGCAGATAAATAGAGTTTTAACATATCACTTCCTCTAGGAGGAGCAAGCACCAATGTCTTGGTAAGGTAATCTTTGATTTTGTTAAAAGCCTGCTGGTACTTTTCCTTCCACATGAACTTACTCTCTTGTCTAAGTTTGAAATGATCAGAAAACTCCTTTGCCTTTCTTACAAGGTTGGAGATAAAGTTCCTTAAATAATTCACCTGCCCTAAGAATCTCTACAACTGTTTCTTGGTCTGGGGTAGTTTAGCTTCTTAAATCACCTTGGCTTTGTTTTGGTCGATCTTAATTACTCTCTCATGCACCAAGAATCCCAGGAAGTTATTGGCTTTAACCCTAAATGACACTTTAGGGGATTAATTTTTAGTTGGTGCTGTATCATCCTTTAGTAACTCTTCCTCAAGTGCTCCAGGTGGTCATCTACCTTCTTGGACTTCACTACTATGTCACTAATGTATATACTTCTATGAAGTGTCCCAGCATGCCATGGAAGATTGCATTCATAGCCCTTTTGTATGTAGCATTGACATTCTTCAGTCTAAAGGGCATAACCAGCCATTCAAATATTCCAATAGAACTAGGACATCTGAAAGCAATGTTGGACACATCCTCTGGTGCGATAAAAAGCCAGAGAAACTATCAAGGAAGGACAATAACTCATTCTTAGTGGTAGCATCAACAAGCACATTTGTTATTATCATCACATACATGTTCAAGTCCCTGAAATCAATACACATGTGCAACTTCCCATTTTTCTTAACAATAGGTATGATATTAGAAAGCCATTGACTGTACTTGGTTGGTATCATAAAACCTGCTCTTAATAGTTTCTCAATCTCTTCTTTCACCTTTAGGACTATCTCCCTTGACATTCTTATGAGTGGTTGTCGGTGTGGCATGTAATCTAGCTTAATAGGTAATTTATGCTCAACCAATCTCCTTTGTAAGCCTAGTATCTCATCATAATTCCATGCAAAACAACCTTTATACTCATGCAAAAGTGAAATTATTTTTTATTTCAAGTCACTCCTTAACAAAGAACTGATATATGATACTTGTGGCTCCTTTGGTGAGCTGAGATTAACCTACTCTAGAGGATCTTACAGTCCAATTAGCACGTTATCCAATATGGTAGTGCAGATTCTAGGTCTGAGAGCTATATCTCATTTGACCCATCTTCCTCTAGTTCCTCCTCAAAGATAACCTCAGCACCTTTGGCTTCTAAGATCTCCTTTGCTTCTATCTTGTAAAGGAGTTACTGTATCTGAATTCTAGATATGGCAGCTACAACTACTGCATATCTATAACTCATTATAGAGGTCTTCTATGACAAGCTTTGCTATAAACCACTTATAAGGCACAATTGCAAGTGAGGTGTCAGTTTGCTCTATTGATCCTCCCATCTCCACCTTCTGTGTTCCTTCCCCAGTGGTGGTGAGCTTGATAGTCATGGCAAATTTTATATAGATGACCTGGCCTCCTTTAAAGGAGTTACGAACAGTTGCCTCTGAGTTTTCTACCGATGCTCTTGTGTTATATAGGTATTTAATGGTATTATTTGTTGCATTTCATTCACATTTAGTTAGTTAATTGCATGGTTTTTAGTTAGTTTCATTGTATTTTAGGATTTTATATTGATCCTACTTAATTTCTTGATTTTTATATCAAATGATTTGATGCAATCCTAAGGCTTAGAATAAGTTTGGAAGAGTTTGAAAGTTAAAAAGTACAAGTTAGTAAGCTAGAAGTACTACATAGGCTGTGTAATGTTGAAGATGGACCTGTACAATATAGCTAAGGGAGAGAGCTAGTATATAGGCCATGTACCATGACTCGTGTAACAACCCTTACCCCGTGTAATCCTTTGTTCCTACATAAGATGCAAGGTTTAAATGCCCAGAGAGTTACATAACCCACCTTTGTGTAACACTATATTGGCTGTGTAATGCATGCCAGCAAAGACTCCCAATTCGACTTTTCTTCCTATCTACTTAACCTAAAAGATTTCTGAGGCCTTCAAGACTCTAAATTGATTGTTTTTACACCAAATATAAATATGAGAAGTCAGAAAAAAAGCAAGGATCAAATCTTTTACATTCAAGCATAGCAATTCCACCTCTGGAGACATCGTTAGCAAGATTTCTGGAGGAGATTCTTGAACAAAGTTCTAAAAGTTCAAGGCTACAAAATTCTCATTTTGGGTTTCTTCATTATATTTCTTTTGATGTGTTCGTCATTTTTTCTTGTTTTAAGTTTGATTGTATAACTCAATATGATTGAGTAGTTTTCTAGAATTAGGGATGTAGCACTTTCAATTCAGTTATGGATCTTATTTTATTTACTTAATAAATTTGGGATTTTATTCTTTGATTCAATCTCTTGTGTTCCTAATGCATGCTATGTACTGACCTCCACTTAGTATTGATTCTAAATATTAATTGAAGGACTGAAAGGTAAAGATTAATATTAGATAAATAGGATTTTAAACTTAGGGTTTTTGGCCTAGAGATAGGCTAAGATTGTAACACTCTTTACCCGATCTATAGTGTAACCGAGCAAGGCGTGCTACATTCGGTGTTGGAGCACCTTATCTTATCTTGCTTTATTCCTCTAATAGTTTTAATCTCTTTATATTTTAAAATCAATTATATTATAAAGAGAAACTAATAGAGTTTTCCCTATTTTATTACCGTTTGGCGTGTTTCACTATTTACCTGTTAAAAAAAAATTTCAACAACATTTTTCAATGATAATCTCATCCATATTCATCATAACCATCTCATCATTTCAAGTATCATATATGTATGTCAATTCCACATTCATTTCCATACATATCCATTCATGCTCAATTCATATATAAAAATTCTCAAATTTCATTAATTTACATAATTTACAAATTAATTACATAAATTCATAACGTACATTACAACATCATGAATATTTATAATGTACAAAATACATTAACATGACCTATATGGGCTCTATTCTACATACATTGCTGAGGAGGTGACGCCTTGAACACTTCTGCAGATTCGAACTCTAAAATTTTAGTTTAATATCCACTGGGCTTTATTTTCAGTACCTTAGCGAGCAAACAATCCATCGCACTAAGCATTTCTACTTAGTGGTGCAATAATATAACAAGAAAATAATATATACAAATAAAGATAAAAAAAATAGAGCATAATTGTATAATCAAGAATTGTTTTAATTTCATATGAAATTTCTAATATTAAATATCTTTTGTCATTTTGTTGTTCTTTGGAAGCACTTATTTCATAAGTTTACAATAATAATATATAATATACAAAATTTATAAAAATATTGAATTTATGTTCATATTATTATGGAAGATGCATTTGTAATAATTATTTAAGTTATATTTATTTAGCTAGTCTTATCATTGCTTTACTTAACATTTTCTATGTGTCTTGGATCATTCCATAATGAATAAATTTTTTTATGACAACCTAGTTCATTCCAGATCTTTCTCACTCATTTATTTAATTTATAATATTCTTAACTTATTTCACTATCTAAGTAGCCTATGACAGGTTGACTGGACTGGATAAGCGGGTAAACTAACACTAGACACACTTGTGACACATAATGTCAACCATGGGACACGTAATGTCAACCATGTATGCAATCAATATAGCTAGCACTGGACACTGTGGTGCCTCGGGCAGTCATACCATAGGATGCATAATGTCAACCACGTATGCAATCAATATGGCTGAAAAGCCATGGTAACACATAATCGGGCATACAAGCCATAAATGTGGGCATAAAGCCTTAATAACAAGCATAAAGCCTTAATAACAAGCATAAAGCCTTACGCAGTATTGCTAAATCAATCCCCTATTGGCATGCCAATCTATCCAATCTGACATATGTGTCTAGGCAATACATGGGCACAATAGTACCATTAAGTGTTTGTATGTTTCATTATTTCATTACATGTTCCATTTATATTTTATAGTATTTCAATTCTATTCATGGTAGAAGCATAAATTTCCAAATCTCATTTCTACATATTTTATGCATTCATCATATCATTCATGTGATTTATTTATTCATTACAATATTTATATGAATTATCATTCACAATTCAAGAAGTGTTTTGCATACTAAGTTTTTAGGATTCACATTATTTCCTCTCATGTACCATTTATTGAGCAAGGTATTATTATTCTATTTGCAATGAAAACATAAGTCCTAATGATAACTTCACCTCATTTATACATTTAACAATTATGTTAATTACATTTCATATTTTAAGTTATATTACTAATATATTATGAGTTCTATTTGTGATGGGAATACAAGCCCTAACTATCTATTCACAAGATTTATGTGTTCATTAAGTCATTTAGATGAGTTACCATTCATATTCCAAGTAATCCATGAACATTTCATGGATTTCAGATTTTATGCCTTAATTTCCTCTAGCAATTTGGCTAAGATGCATAGTCCATTTGGCCATACTTTCTTCATAGAAGTTGTTTCTTTATGTGCTAACTTAAATTTACCCTTTTGAATCATTCAATTTGAAGTCGTATAACTCTAGTTATAGTCAATTGATTAATGATTGTCCAGGGTGTTGAACCCTATAAGACTACTAGTTTCAGGATTTTCCATCTTTTTTATCATACATTTCCAAGCACTTAGGCTTAGAATTGGGTCTAGGTCCCTAAAACAAAGTTTTAGGTCTCTGTCTTATCTTTTCATATCATTTTGAATCATTTCATTTGAGGTTCTATAACTCTAGTTATGGTCAATTTACTAAGACTGGTTCATTGACCAATTCCTATTCCAGAACTAGGGAGATTCTGGAACCTCACTTTGTCTTGCCATTTGGACAAGCTACAATCCTATTTTGGCATAATGCTCTTCATATGAATTGTTCCCTTATGTGTTTTGGTCATATGAGTTCAAGAATCACAAATTTTCAAGCTATGTAGGATGAGTTATGGCAGTTTAACTAACCTGGACTCCTAAACCCTGTACATCCAGGATTTCAGGTTCAGGTCAGTCTTTACAACCCACATTTGAGGTTCTTACACTCAAAATTTAAGTGAGATTTCTAAACCAAAATTTTAGCTCTATTTCTTAAGTTTCTAGATCAATTTGGCTCATCCCAAATGGAGTTTTCTACTAAAAGTTATGGTCCATTTACTGTTCGGGTGTCAAGAGGTCAATTTGTTCAGGTGCAGGAATTTCCAAATTAGGAAGTTCTGAATTCTCCTAGCAATTTCCCTAAGTTGCATCTATTTCTGGGTTTTTTCAAAACATAAAATTTATAGTTCTAGGTCTTATGAAGATTTTGGCTTTGGTTTCACTGCATTTTCAGTTTTGTAGACAAAGTTATAGCATTTTTGCCACAACTGGTCAGATAGGTTAATGTCCAGGTTTTTCTGGTCAGGTTCTAGTTCTGGCAGTTTTGTTAGGCTAATTTTGCTTAGCAATTTGATTAGGTTATGGTCAGAATTAGGGTTCCTGGTCTCTATAAAAAATGTTATACTATATCTAAGCTTTCCAATGGTTCAAGAATTAGGTCATTCTGACCTTCCTAGAGTGAGTTATGGCCATTTGAACATTTACTGTTCATATGGTCATTTTTCCATATTCAGCATATGGTTACTCGGATTCAAGCCAAATTTAGGTCATTTTAGGTTCAGTTTCTAGGTAGGATTTCTCCATGAAAAATGTGGCTTTATGTCCTAAGTTTCATTTCTAATTGGCCTCACACCAATTGGAGCAACATAGCTCTACTTATGGCCATATTTATGTACTAGACTCAAGGTCCAAAATTTCCTGCATGAAAACAACACACCCAATTCCACCATTCCACACTACTACCAACTTTAAATCACATCCAATGCACTTCAATTAGTCAATAATCAACCTCAATAATGTCAATTTGACATAATTTCACAAAACCCTAAATTTTGGGTCAAAACCCTAACTTCCAAATTCTCAACTCATACATAACACATATACATCATCATTTAATTCATTCATACTCATCACATGCCATCACTAACAAATTTACAACAATTAAAACCATCAAATTCTCACTATCCTCATGGCTGCCAAGATTAGGGTTTCAATTAAATCATGGTATTCTTTTAATTTCATGACATTTCAACCTAGTTTGACATGCTAACTACACTTAAAGAAGAAAAAAGGTTTAGGTAGTGCACTAACCTTGTTAGGAGATTTTTCCCAAGCTTTAACTTCACTTTTCCTTTAATTCCATGGCTGCCAAACACTTCCTCAAGACCTAATAACTAATTTTTGTGTTGGGGATTAGGGGTTTTGTGGTTTTATGTAGAGGGAAATCAAGCTTGGAAAGAAATAAAAATGGAGGAGAGGTAGAGAGCATGGTTCGGCCAAGGCTAGGTGAGGAAGAAGATGAGATCCAATTTGGTTTTATTTGATTTCTTTTTATCTCTTTATATGTGTTTGTCTATTTTTAATTGGTTAGAATTTTTAATTATGTCATCATGACATCATGCACATGTTATAATTAGATTTTTATTTTCTTTTCTTTCTTTTCTCATTTCTATTTCACCATTCATGATTTTAATTCATTCTTAGGGTTTTAATCTCTCTCATTTTAATTGATATTTAGGTCAAAATTCATCTCAGAGAGTGAAATGACCAAAATGCCCTTCATTATGTTCATCGAGTTATAATTGTCTTTACCGATTGACTTAATTTTTCTTGTATTTCCTTGACATTTTATTGTCATATAAACCTCATAAACTCTTCAATTAAGTCTCAAATAATTATTTTACAGGGTTCTCCATGAGTTCGGGGTTGGCAACTGTCTTCACAGTCGCTTCCCGTTAGGGTCACCCATCGCCGTGACCTCCAGATCATTTAACCGAGTTGGATTTCGCTTCTTTTATTTTTTCTTAATTTTACTTGATCTTTATTCATTCAATTTATGTCTCCTCACTCTAGTTTAAGTGTAGTTCCAGACATCCTGGCTGTCCGAACAGACATTAGTCATGGAAACAGTGGAATATACAGATTACCTAAAGTGAGGGTATTACAAAAACTCTATGTGGAGTTTATAGTTAGTTAAAGATCTTAAAGGGCTTTAATTAATTTAATCACCACAAAAGTAGGGTTTGAGTTGATTAAGATGCAACTTGAGTGCCTTGAAAGAGGACTTGAGATAATTAAGGATTAACTTCCTTCAAAGTATAATTCCCAATTTATTGAATAGGTTAGATAGATTTATGATTGATTGAAGTGTGAGCCCCTAATTCTAGAATGCTTTTATGATTTGATATCTTCATTTTGATTAATTTTGCTTTTATTTACCTTTTTTTAGTCATAATCAGTTTAGTTTATAATTCCTCTTTCGATTTTGATAGTTTAGATAATTACAATTGATGTGTAATTTGATACTCAAACTAGAATCCTCATGAAAATGATACTCTACTCACTATTTTGTTACTTACCATGATCCACACATTTGTAGGATTTTGCACAGTAAGTTTGTAGCTCCGTTGTTGGGGAATCTTTGTGCTTGATATTAGACAATAGGCAATATAATTGATTTAGACATTTCATTTTACTTTGTTTTTATTAGTTTATCTTATTTTGTTCTCTTAACTCTTTTTCAGGATCTTCTATTTAGTTTATGACCAGAACTAAACCAGAAGAAGAATTACTTAAATTGGATCTAGAAATAGACTTTAGAGCTATCAAAAGGGGAAAGAAACAATAGGAAGCTAAAACTTCAATCATGGCGGACAATCATCCAAAACCTTTGAGATACTATGGAGCTCCAACTATTCGAGGATTCCAACCAAGAGTAACTAGACCAACAAGTGATGCCAATAATTTTGAATTGAAACCAGCATCGCTCCAAATGATTCAATAAACTCAATTTTGAGGATCACCAACAGAGGATCCATATTATCATCTCTAATTCTTTCTTGCTCTATGTGATACATTCAAGATGAATGGTGTTTCTAAAGATGCCATTTAACTAAGAGCATTCCCATTCTCTCATAGGTGTAAAGCAACAAAGTGGCTATTATCTTAACCTGCAGGATCATTCACCAACTGTGCCGATCTGTAAATTCCTTTTTAGCAAGATACTTTCCATTTGGGAAAACTACTAAACTTAGAGCTAAACTCAATACCTTTAAACAAAAAGACAATAAATCTCTCTATGATGCATGGGAAAGGTACAAAGATCTTCAGAGGGAGTGCCACACCATGGCATCCAGGATTGGCTCCTCATTCAGAACTTCTACAATGGTTTACTACCATCAACAAGGAGAACTATAGATTCTGCAGTTGGTGGAGATCTAACGAAGAAAACAACTATCAAAGCTTTTGAACTTCCAAAAGGGTTGCCTATCACAAATTTGAATGGTCAAATGAAATATAGGATATAAGGAGAACAACTAGAGTATTGGAATTGGATACACTTCGTATGATCAATGCTCAATTTGACTAACTGTCAAAAAGGCTTGACAGAATGCAAGCCAATGCAATAGAAGCTAGTAACCAATTATGTAACCATTGTGGAGGAGGACACCAAAGTTCATAATGCAACAACTACATACGAAACAAGTGAGCTATGTGAATAACAATGGGAACTTCAACCAGAGAGCAATTGAAAATCCTTATTTAAACACTTATAATCCTAGATAGAGGAACCACTCAAATTTCTCATGGTCCAACCAACGGAACCAACAAAATTAGTCGATCAATAAACAATAAGAATATAGACCAACACCACTAGGCTTTCAAAAAAGAAATAAAAATAGCCTCAATAGCCACAATCTCCTCAACCACAATAGCCTAAATTGAAGATGACTAGGGAATCCATTATGGAAAGGTTCTTAGTAGCCCAACAATAACAAAGCGAGATGGTCAAGTAGCTTACTACTAGAATTGACCAATTGGCTACTAATAACAAAATGCTTGAAAACCTAATTGCTCAATAAGCCTATGACACCCCTGACCCGTCTATAGTGTAGCCGAGCAAAGTATGTCACACCCAGTGCCGGAGCATTTTACTTATCTTATTACATTTCCCAAATCTTAATTAATTTATTTAAAAGCTTTCATGTGAAGTTTATATCATGATTTGAAATTTTGATTATTTTGAAGTTGTAAAAAATTTTATAGAAAATTCGACAGAGTGTCGGCTTAAAATTGTGAAAACAGTTCTTCAGAATCTGTTAAAAACACTTCCAGTATAGATATCACATCCGCAACTCCAATAAAAATCAACACAATCTCAATATATCTCAATATTTCATCTCAACTCATAATTCCATTGATCCCATTCTATCACATAATTATACATAATTTCATAAAGAAATACTCAAATTTTTACAGAAATTTACATAATTTACACAGGTTCAGAATTTACAATACAAAATGAATACATAAATACAAAATGCAACACTACTAACAAGCCTAATGAATCCTACCCAAAACACTGCACGGATGAGGGACACTGGACACAACGCAGATCTGTACGCTCACCCAGTCTGAGGTCTGCTGGGCTTTTTATTTGTCTCACCAGTACCTACACGTGGCAAAAAGCGACGCGCTAAGCAATACAGCTTAGTGGTGCCAATATAAAATAAAAATAAACTAAAATAAATAAACATGCAAAAATTATATTGTTATTTTATGCAGACTAGATTTCTGGTAATTATTCGTAATATTCTTAATATTAGTACCTTTTATGTTCATTATTTGGTTATAAATTATTAAGACTTATTTTGGTTGCCCAAGTAACCTATACTAGTTGACTAGACTGGATAAATGAGTAAACTAGCACTGGGTACCAAGTACCTCGGACCGTCACACCATTGGTCACAAAGTGTCTACCAGGTGTGCAACAGAACGGCTAATAAGCCATAATACTCAACGGGCATAAAGCCAAGTGTGTCAAACACAGCAAAATGGCCATAGGCCATAATATCACAAAATGGCACAAAATGCCATAAATCACGAAATGGCATATAGCCATATGCAGTATTGCTATCGGAACCCTATTGGCATGCCAACCCATCCAAACTAATCATACTAGGCATACTAGGGTATATTACAAAGTTAATTGTTTAATTCTTTACATTTAAGGTTTGATGGTTATTATTCACCCGACTATTCATGCATAAATGTTGAATTTTTCATACATAATAGATATGTTAGTTCTAATTACATCAAAATCCCACATTTTGGATATTATACTTGTTGGCATTAATTGCCAATCTCAATTCAAAGTTCTTTGGAAGTTATTTCAAATTTTTAGATTTCATGGCCAATGTTTACTGTTCCATTGGACCAACCTACAGTGAGAATTGGACTAAACTTCCTTCATCAAAGTTGTTCCTTATTGTGTCTAGTTTAATTCCATTTTTGAATCACTCCATTTGGAGTTTTATAGCTCAAGTTATGGCATTTTTACCATAACTGGCCGGATTAGCTCATTGTCCAGATTTTCTGGGCAGAATTTGGTTCTGGCAGTTTTAGTGTCCTAATTTTGGCTAGCAATTTGAATTGGTTATGGTTAGAATTTGGGTTTCTATTCTTCATGAAAGTTGTTCTACATTGTCTAATATTTCCAGGGGTTTAAGAATCAGGTCATTTGGACCTTTCTACACAAAGTTATGATTATATGAACAAACACTGTTCATTTAGTCATTTTCCAAGTCCAAAATTTTGGTTACCCGGATTTAGGTAATTTTTAGGTCATTCTAAGTTGGTTTTCTGGGCAGGGTCTCTACATAAAAAATGTGGCATTATGTACCTAATTTCACCTCCAATTAGCCTTGCACCAATTGAAGCTACACAAGTCAAGTTATTGCTGCCCAAACACATTGGACTCAAGTCCAGAATTTCTAGCACAAATGGGCAGCGCACTAATTCCTAATCCAATGTCACAATTCATTCCAAATTAAGGTCAATTCACCTCAAATGGTCACTAATTGACCATTAGAACACCAATTAAACATTAAAGCACAAAATTCCCAATTTAGTGATAAAACCCTAACTTCAAATCCCTAATTCATGAATAACACCATGCATTTCACATCATACTTCATATACATGATCATAACTCAACTAGAATCCAAGTTTAAATTTCATTACACACCCAAATTCTTTTCCCCACTATGGCTGCCAATATTCAAGGTGGGTTCAAACATGTATATTTTGTTTAGTTTTCAATAATTTCTCATTCAATTTAGTGTCCTAACAAAGAATTTAAGGAGAGAGTGGAAGGAATTGACACTAACCTTTATGTGTGCCAACCCAAGCTTGACAAACCCCTTTGTTTCCACTTCTTTTTGCTGCCTCAAGCTTGCCCAAGGTGCAAGGATCAAGTTTAGTAAAGGCAAGAAGGAGTTTTATGGTGAAAAATTCAAGGTATGGCAAGGTTTGATGAAGAACAACAATGGAGGAAATGAAGAGGTGGTTTCAGCCAAGGAAGAAGGTGGAAGAAGGAGCAGAATTCTTTTGAATTATTTTGACTTCTTTTTCTCTTTTTAATGAATTTTAGTGTGCTTGTTGAGTTTTGATTGGTTAACACATTTTTATTGCATCATGCTTGCATATGCATGATGTCATAATTAGGCATTTACTTTCATTTTCTTTTTCTTTCTTTTCTATTCATTTTTAATTAAAATTTCATCAATATTTATTCATATTTTATGTCATATAATTCACTTACTTAATTGGACAAGTTGGTCAAAAATCATCTCTGGAGGTGAAATGACCAAAATGCCCTTCATTTTGCTTATTGAGCTAAAATTATCTGTACTGATTTATAAAATTTTCCTCATCTTTTCTTGGCATTCTATTGCAATATAAGCCTCAATAACTCTTCTCTAAAGTCCCAAAAATTATTTTACAGGGTTTCCTACGGGTTTAGGGTTGCTAACTGTCTTTACAGTCGCTTCCCGTTATGTCACCCATCATCGGAGCACCGGCTCATTTAACCTTGTTGAATTTTTTAGCTTAAATTTTTTCTTAATTTTTCTTATCAGTATTTGGTTTATTTATGACTCCTCACTCTAGTTTAAATATAGTTCTAGACATTCTGACTGTCCGGACGTACATTGGTCACCGGGACAGTAGAATGTATGGACTTCTAAAGTGAGGGCGTTACAACTCTTCCCCTCTAACAAAAATTTCATCCTTGAAATTACCTAATACAAACAGTTGAGGGAACTGTTGCCTCATCATCTCTTCACTTTCCCAAGTTACCTCCTCGGTGTTGTGGTGCCTCCAAAGTACTTTCACCAGTGAAATCTACTTGTTCCTCAATTCCTTCACTTCCTGAGCCAGGATCTTTATTGGTTCCTTTTCATATGTTAAGTCCAGTTGGATTTTAATTTCTTCCATGGAGATGACATGTGAAGGGTCTAATCTGTACCTTCTCAGAATGGACACATGAAATACATTGTGGATCTTATCCAGTTCTGGCAATAAAGCTAGCCTATAAGCCACTGGACCCACACGTTCAATGACTTCATATGGGCCAATGAACCTAGGGCTTAACTTACCATTTTTTCCAAACCTCAATACCTTCTTCCATGGTGAGACTTTGAAAAACACCTTGTCGCCAACTTCATATTCTATGTCCTTTCTCCTTAAGTCAGCATAAGACTTCTGTCTATTTGAGGCAACCTTCAAATTGGCTTTGATTAACTTCACTTTCTCCTCAGTCTGTTTCACCAGGTCTGGTCCCACAAGTTTTTCTTTGCCCAGTTCAGTCCAACATAATGGTGTTCTGCACCTCCTCCCATACAGTCCCTCATACGGAGCCATCTGAATGCTAGCTCGGTAGCTATTATTATATGCAAATTTTGCCAGTGGAAGGTATCTGTCCCAACTTCCCTCAAACTCAATAACACAACTCCTTAGCATATCCTCAAGGACCTATCACATATTTCATGTTATTATTATCATTTCAATTTTGAATATTTGTAATAATTCAATGAGTTTTAAAGTTTCACCTGAATTACTCGTTCCGACTGTCCAGAAAAGCCATACTAAAATGGAGTTGTGTGCCCAAGGCTTCTTGCAATTTCTTCCAAAATCTGGATGTGAACCTTGGGTCTCAATCAGATATGATGGAAAGTGGGATTCCGTGCAGTCTAACTATCTCACTGATATACAACTCTGTTAGCTTCTCTAGTGAGTAGTCAATTCTAACTGGTAGTGTAACACCCCTATGTTCGGTAGTGCGTTCTACTGTTCCGGTGACCAGTGTTGTCCGGACAGCTAGGATGCCTAGAACTACACTTCGATATGAGTGAGGAGACATAAAATAATGAAATACAAGAAAAGAAAATACAAGAAAAACAAAGGAAAAATAATAGCAAAGAAATGTAACCAAGTTAAGCGAGCCGAGAACCCTAGCGATGGGTGACCGCACTGGGAAGTCACGGCGTGGACCGTTGACTAGCCCTGGACTGCAGGAAACCCTGGAAAATATTTTTAGGACTTAATTAGACACCTATTGAAGTATAAATACCAATAGAAATATCAAAGAAAAATTAATTAATTAGTACAAAGAAAAGTGAGAAATCGAAAAACGGACAAAACCCGGTGTTACCGAAAAATGGAGAATGTAACCCGAACAGGGGCATTGTGGTCATTTGACACCCCGAGTTGTTTTTTGACCTAAATGTCCATTAAAAATAAATGATATTACACTTGGAAAATGTCATGAAAAATTAAATTGGTGGTACTTAATGTAAATAGCTAAAGTTAGGAGCTTAATGTGGGAATAAGGAAAGTTAAGATTAAACTAATATTAAATTTTAACATAGTGCTCCACTAACTCACCTAAGTGGACCACTATCTCATCATTTGGGCAGATTTCATCTTCTTCCTCACCTTGCCAAAGAACCAGCCGAAATGCTCTAAAGGGAAACCACCATTGCCGTCCACCTTGAAGCTCCATGCAAGTGTGATTCAAGCTCCTTTCTTGGCACTTCCCTTCATTAAAAGTTGTCCATACACCTTGGGCAGTAGATAGGCAACAAGAAGACCAAGTTTTGGAAAGGTTTTGAAGAGTTTCCGAAGTGGTAAGCTTGTGTTTTTGGTTATTGCTTCATTAAAGTTAGTAAGAATGTTATGGGTACTTGAATTATGGAGAGATTTTTGAGGTTTAATGTTTAAAGGGAGAGGTGTATTTTTGGCGGCCATGGAAACTCCTTGAGGACAGTTTATTCTTACTTGTAAATGGTAGATTAAAGGGTTGATTAAGTGTTTATGTGTGTAGGAATTTATTTGGGGGATGTATATTAAGTATATGTAAATGTGTACTTGAATTTGGAAGCTTGAAAATTAATGGAGTGTGATGTATGAATAGGCAGCTTGAATGGTGAACCATAAAAATGTTATTGAATGTTTGGTTTATGGAGTATTAATGTTGAATTGTGGTACTTGTTATGGCAGCTCGTGTATATGTATGAAGGTGTGAGGTTGGATATGTAAATGAGCTAGGTTAGGTGATTGAATTGTTGTAATTTGAGCTTGAAAAATTTTGTACTATATGGTGCATATTGCGTGTGGTTATAAGCTGCCAAAATGACCAACAATATGTTGTGAAATGTGTTTAGGTTATGGTACAAACTAGAATTGGCATGAGTGTGTAGTTTGGTAAGTGTTAAAAGTGTCCTTTGATGAGTAATGAATAAAATACAATAGGGCAGTTTATGTTAGGGGCCTAGAACCTTATGTGTGTGGCTCCAATTGGTATAAGACCAATTGGAGGTGAAACTAGGCACAAAAAGTGCTAACTTTTATGAAGGAAGCTTACCAAAATTATGCTTGTAAGGTAACTTGAAAAATGACCAAATCCGGATTAGTGCAATCAAGGCCTGAAAATTGACCATTTGGGCAGTAGTTAGTATTTTGGGCATAACTCACTCAAACCAGGTCCAATTAACCTGAAATTTTGACCATGAATAGTTAAGCCCTATATCTAGAAGTCTTATGAAGACACCAAAGCCCAGAAATGGCCACAATCAAGTCAAATAGCTTGCAAAAGTTTGGGTCCAAAAACTGGCTGAACCTAAAATGACCTAAAGTGACCAATTTTGATGCATTTTGACCAGCAATAGTAAAATAACCATAACTTGGTCTACATAACTCAGAATGACCTGAAATTTTTGCCCCGCGTGCAATAAGACATAGATATACAAGTTTGTAGTTTTGACCGAGACCCAAAAACTGAGGAAACTAGGTTGTCCGGCTAGGTCAAACTAGTATCCCGGAATCCAGCAAGTTGCAATAAAACGCAAAATACATGGAAATGAATTTGGTAATATGTACCAACCCTAAAAGACTATTGAATGTGACATATTAGTAACATTAAAACCTAATTTACCTAGAATGCATCGAGGGTCGACATATTAGGTTGACTAAGCAAATAATAGAATTCAGTGAATTAATTATCAAGCATTATCGTTAGAGACAGTTTAAATGAGTACTGAAACACTTCAAATTGTGTTTCTCAGTTAGCAAAGACTCAGGGAAAGGGAAGGAAACACTGAGTCAAGGCCAGGAGACAGTTATCAGAGGTTTGTGCACAATAAACTCTATTTCAGCATTTTATCCTTGAAAAATTGATTTAGTACGCATTATGAGTTTAAGAACTTTTATGTTGCCACTTTGTAATGAGATTGTAACTTTGGAAATTAATTTGATTTTTGTATGCAATATTTGAATAAAATGTTTGAAATGGATTTTTGATTCACACTTAGCATGACAGTGCCTTATTATTCCTCCTCCATTTATGGGGTTGAGATCGATTATTTTCCTCCCTCTCTGGTTTACCAGTTGAGGTTGTAGATCGGATGAGTACTCATTAGCTAGCTAGCCACCTCCCTCATTGATTTCGATTAGTGGGGTTGTAGATTGCTTTGTCGTGGTGTACAATGCGGCATTGATCGGAAATTTTATGTTATGGCTTAAGTTGTGTATGAATTGGCAACACTGTGTTCTTAAATTATTTGACTAAATTGTGTTATTATGAGCTTTGATAATTTATAAAATGGAATTTAAATTCTTATTGACATTCACTGTCTTTTGAATTTAACCATGTTTTGACTTATTGAGATTTATTGTGATATTGTGAAATGGAGTTCAAATTCTTTATGACATTCATTGTCTTGAATTTAACTATGGTTTAAGTATCCACTATTTATATGATTTATGATTTGTGATTTAAAGTTGTATTTGGTTAATATTGTGCACCACTGAGACATTGTCTCAGCGATAGCTTTTCATTGCTGTCGCAGGTAGACAGATGGACAGGGCAGCAGACTAGGCTGCTAGTGCATTCAGCGAGAGATCATCGGGTATATTGAGTATACCACATTTTGCATTTTGTATTGTAATGTATGTTCACTGTATGTATATATTGTTTTTGGTTTTGAGCAGTTGTAAATTAAAATTATACATTGAAGTTGTAAAATAAATTGTGAATTATTTTGACTTGTAAAATTTATACTATATTTCTTTTATCTCATCCTTTGGAAATATTGAAAAGTTATTGTGGATTTGAGTTGAAAAATATATTGTGTTGATTAAATATTAGAGTTTGAGATTGAGAAATATATTTGAAGTGCTTTTTACATGATTTTGAAGAACTGTTTTATTCAAAATACAGAGGGCACTCCGCCAAAATTTTTACAGAAATTCCTAATAATTCAAATATGTTAGCTCTTTCACATAAGTTCAAAAAATTTTTAACACCTATAAATAGTGCTCACCACTGTAAAAAGAAGTAAGAAAAGTTTTAAAATCCCTTATAGTATATTTAATGGGTTATGAGTAGACGAAGTTGGTAATTCATTAGGTATACTACGGGATCATGTTATGCCTTACAAAGGGGTAGGGTGTGACATTTTTTAGTGGTATCAGAGCTAGTTTTTAAAATTTTGTTTCACCTGTGACTTGAATATTCTTTCTTCATAGTACAACTGCTCAATATCATTATTTGATACGTACAGTACATTACATTATAAATATGCACTAACGGAAGGAAATCTCCTTGTGTTATTTGTTCAGGAGGTCTAAGATCCTCACATTGACTATGGAAGAGGGTGATCATTCAGTTGATCAATCTATAGAGGCTGAGGTGCAAGGGAATGCCCCAGCCCTACACAATGTCAGTGGTTCAGCAACACCAGCCCCCGCAGTACCGCAGTTTCCTGCTCAGTTCACTCAGCAGATGGCTGCAATGTTCTAACAAATGGCTGGTAATGTGCCTACTCAAGTCCCAATACAGACACCAGTGGTACAACCACAGTCTTCTGCTAGACAGTATGACAAATTGATGAAATATGGGGCTACAGAGTTCAAGAGGACAGTAGATCCTCTAGAGGCAGAACAGTGGTTAGAGAGGATGGATAGGGTATTCAAGAAGCTACATCGTACAGAGGAGCTCAGATTTGAATACTCAGTATCTCTGCTACAGGGGGATGCTTATGACTGGTGAAAAACCATTCCCCATAGTCTGGTAGAACCTGCAGTGCTAACATGGAATGACTTTCTCAGGGAATTCAGAAAAAAAATATGTCCCTGATGCTTATGTAGACCAGAAGCTGTAAGAGTTCCTAAGTCTGAAACAGGGGAGTAGATCAGTGGCTGAATATGAAAGGGAATTTTCCCGCCTGAGCCATTATGCAGTAAGTCTACTTTCTACCAGCAGGGAGAGATGCAAGAGGTTTGAAACCGGCTTGAAGCCCAGTATCAGATTATAAGTGGTCGGATTCAAACACACTAACTTCTCTGAACTTGTTTCTCAAGCCTTAGAGTTAGAAAGAATTGAATCTGAAGCTGCCCCTGAGAAAAAGAAATCAGAGAAGACAGAGAAAGAGGGAAAATCAGTAGAACAGAGTTCCAGTGGTCCTACTGAAAAGAGGAAGAACCATGGGGGACACAGCAGAGGTGGCAAGAAGTCTGGTAGGGGAAGATATTCAGGACAGAAACCTCCTCTATCTGGTCAGCAGAGTACCAGAGGTTCTTACCCTCCCCGCCAATGTTAAACTTATGGAAGATATCATGGTGGGATATGCTACAAGGCTATTGGAGCCTGTTATAACTGTGGAGGCACAGGACACTTTGACAAGGACTGCACTAGTACTCGCAGAGTTGGACCACCTCCTACTACTGCAGAAGGGTCAGTTCAGAGCCCTATCACTAGAAGTTCACAACCACCCAGCAGAGGTAGAGGTAGGGGTAGAGGTAACCCAGCAGGCAGCCAAGGCACAGTGAAACAATTAGAACAAGACAGTGCTCTGGTCAGAGTCTACGCAATGAGACAGAGAGAAGAAGCCGAGACATCTGATGTTGTGCCTGGTACCTTCTCAACTTTTAACCAAGATGTGTTTGTGTTATTTGATCTGGGTTCTACCCATTCTTATGTGAGTGCTAGCATCATTGATTGCATTGCTGTTCCATGTACAAAAATGGACTTTGAGGTGCTAGTAACAAGTTTGCTAGGACAGGAGGTCAGGGTTAATAGAATGTATAGGGATTGTCCTTTGGTGATCCAAGAACACACTTTTCTGTCTGATTTCATTGAAATGCCCTTCAGAGATTATGATATCATCTTGGGCATGGATTGGTTAGCCAGACATCATGCCATGATTGACTGTAGGCTGAAGATAATCACTTTTGGTCTCCCTCAGTACAGTGATGTGGTAATACATGGGGAGAGGCAGCTGTTGCCATCAAACATCATTTCGACTGCACTAGCCAGAAAAATGATCAGAAAGGGGTGTGAAGTATACTTAGCACATGTGGTAGACACCCAATTGGGGAGTCCAGCATTGAGGGGCATCCCTACAGTATATGACTTTCCAGATGTGTTTCCTGATGAATTGCTAGGATTACCACCGGAAAGAGAAGTGCAGTTTGAAATTAATGTTATGCCTGGTGTGGATCCAATCTCCATAACACCATACAGAATAGCACCAGCAGAGTTGAAGGAGTTGAAGATACAGTTGCAAGAACTACTTGAAAAGGGCTTTATCCGCCCTAGTGTGTCACCTTGGGGAGCGCCAGTATTGTTTGTTAAGAAGAAGGATGGCACTCTTCGCTTATGTATCGACTACCGACAGTTGAATAAGGTGACAATAAAGAACAGATATCCATTGCCTCGCATTGATGATCTGTTTGATCAGTTGAAGGGTGCAGCTGTATTCTCCAAAATTGATTCGCGATCTGGTTATTATCAGTTGAAGGTGCAAGAGCAGAGTATTCCAAAAACTGCTTTCAGAACTCGGTATGGCCACTATGAGTTTCTAATAATGCCATTCGGGTTAACAAATGCTCCAGCTACTTTTATGGATCTGATGAACACTATCTTCAGACCATACCTTGACCAATTTGTGGTGGTGTTTATTGATGACATTTTGATATATTCGAGGAATGCAGAGGAGCATGACAGACATCTGCGAATTGTACTGCAGACTTTAAGGGAGAAACAGCTATACGCCAAATTGTCGAAATGTGAATTTTGGCTGAAAGAAATCTCATTTTTGGGACATGTTGTGTCAGCTGAAGGGATCAAGGTAGATTCCAACAAGGTAGAAGCTATCCTTAATTGGAAGCCGCCCAGGAATATCACAGAAATTCACAGTTTTCTGGGTTTAGCTGGATATTACCATCGGTTTGTGAAAGGGTTTTCTATGTTATCTTCTCCACTGACCAAGCTGCTTTGGAAAGATGTAAAATTTCAGTGGACAGATAAATGCCAGCAAAGTTTTGATGAGTTGAAGAGGTATTTGACTGAAGCTCCAGTCCTTACTTTACTTACTCCGGGTAAAGAATACACAGTTTATAGTGATGCTTCTCACAATGGGTTAGGCTGTGTACTGATGCAAGATCAGAATGTCATTGCTTATGCATCACGCCAGCTGAAACCACATGAGAGGAACTACCCAACGCATGATTTGGAGCTAGCAGCTATTGTTTTTGCTCTAAAGATCTGGAGACACTATTTGTATGGGGAGAAATGCTACATTTACACAGATCACAAGAGCTTGAAGTACTTAGGCACCCAGAAGGAATTGAATTTGAGGCAGAGGAGATGGTTAGAACTGATTAAAGACTATGATTGCTTAATAGACTATCAGCCAGGGAAAGCAAATGTGGTGGCTGACTCCTTAAGTCACAAGACTATGGTAAGTCTCAGAGTTTCTCCTTTGTCCATGGTGTATGAATTGAAAGCATAGCATGCTAGTTTAGAGATTGATGATGAGGGATAGACAGTAGTTGCATGGCATGTACAGCCAGTGTTGATTGATCAGATCAGAATGGCTGCTCAGAGTGATGATAAATATCAGAAGCTACTGAAAGAAGTCTAGCAGGGCAAGAAACCTGAATTTTCTGTGAAAGATGATGGTTTATTGCTACATCAGGGTAGAATGTGCGTTCCTAGTGATGTGGAATTGAGACATATCATTATGAAGGAAGCACATGAGTCTCCTTTTGCTATGCACCCTGGTGGAACTAAAATGTACAGAGGGCTGAAAGAGCATTACTGGTGGATGGGTATGAAGAGAGATATAGCTGAATTTATTTCCAAATGCCTAACTTGTCAGCAAGTAAAGGCAGAACATCAAGTTCCAGCTGGTTTGTTACATCCTTTGCCAGTACCAGAGTGGAAAAGGGAACGAATAACTATGGATTTTGTTACGGGACTTCCGAGGACACAGAATAGTCATGATGCAGTATGGGTTATAGTTGACAGACTAACCAAGTCTGCTCACTTTTTGCAAGTTCGGATGGACTATAGCCTGGAAAGATTGGCCAGATTGTACATATATGAGATTGTAAAATTGCATGGAGTGCCAGTATCAATTGTGTCTGACAGAGATCCTAGGTTCACTTCTAGATTCTGGGGTAGTCTTTAGAGAGCCCTAAGAACTAGATTGAACTTCAGCACAGCATTCCACCCACAGACAGATGGCCAGTCCGAAAGGGTAATTCAGATATTGGAGGATATGCTACGGGCTTGTGTGATTAAGTTTGAAGGTAGTTGGGATACACACTTGCCTTTGATTGAGTTTGCTTATAACAAGAGCTACCAATCAAGCATTGGGATGCCTCCATATGAAGCCTTGTATGGCAGAAAGTGTAGAACTCCCTTATGTTGGGATGAAGTAGGTGAAAGGAAGATGATTGGGCCAGAAATTGTTTAGCAGATAGAGGAAAAGATCAGATTGATCAGAGATAGACTCAAGGCTGCATCAGACCGTCAGAAGTCCTATGTTGATATGAAGAGAAGAGATATTGAATATGCAGTGGGTGATAAGGTATTCCTTAAAGTTTCTCCTTGGAAGAGGATTATGAGATTTGGCAGAAAGGGGAAACTGAGTCCTCGTTTCATCGGACCATATGAGGTTCTAGAAAGAGAGGGTCCTTTGGCATATCGGTTGGCATTACCTCCGGAGTTAGCAAGGATACACAGTGTCTTCCATGTGTCCATGTTAAGGAGGTACAGATCAGACCCATCTCATGTACTATCAGTTGAAGAGATTGAGGTAAATCCAGACCTCTCCTATGAGGAAGAACCCATAGAAATTCTAGCTTATGAGGTGAAGCAGCTGAGAAATAAACAGATACACCTAGTTAAAGTGCTGTGGAACCATCATTCAGGCCAGGAAGCTGCTTGGGAACGTGAAGAGGATATGAGGAGATAGCACCCACAGCTGTTCAGAGACTAATGCCAGGTAAAATTTCGAGACGAAATTTATATTAAGGGGGGGGAGAATTGTAACACCCCTATGTTCAGTAGTGCATTCTACTGTTCCAGTGACCAGTGTTGTTCGGACAGCTAGGATGCCTAGAACTAAACTTCGATATGAGTGAGGAGACATAAAATAATGAAATACAAGAAAAGAAAATACAAGAAAAACAAAGGAAAAATAATAGCAAAGAAATGTCACCAAGTTAAGCGAGCCGAGAACCCTAGCGATGGGTGACCGCGTGGACCGTTGAAGTCACGGCGTGGACCGCGGGAAACCCTGGAAAATATTTTTTGGACTTAATTAGACACCTATTGAAGTATAAATACCGTTAGAAATATCAAAGAAAAATTAATTAATTAGTACAAAGAAAAGTGAGAAATCGAAAAACGAACAAAACCCGGTGTTATCGAAAAATCAGGAATGCAATCCGAACAGGGGCATTGTGGTCATTTGACACCCTGGGTTGTCTTTTGACCTAAATGTCTATTAAAAATAAATGATATTACACTTGGAAATTATCATGAAAAATTAAATTGGTGGTACCTAATGTAAATAGCTAAAGTTAGGAGCTTAATGTGGGAACAAGGAAAGTTAAGATTAAACTAATATTAAATTTTAACATAGTGCTCCACTAACTCACCTAAGTGGACCACTATCTCTTCATTTGGGCAGATTTCATCTTCTTCCTCACCTTGCCAAAGAACCAGCAGAAATGCTCTAAAGGGAAACCACCATTGCCGTCCACCTTGGAGCTCCATGCAAGTGATTCAAGCTCCTTTCTTGGCACTTCCCTTCATTAAAAGTTGTCCATACACCTTGGGCAGTAGATAGGCAACAAGAAGACCAAGTTTTGAAGAGGTTTTGAAGAGTTTTCAAAGTGGTAAGTTTGTGTTTTTGGTTATTGCTTCATTAAAGTTAGTAAGAATGTTATGGGTACTTGAATTATGGAGAGATTTTTGAGGTTTGATGTTAAAAGGGAGAGGTGTATTTTTGGCAGCCATGGAAACTCCTTGAGGACAGTTTATTCTTGCTTGTAAATGGTAGATTAAAGGATTGATTAAGTGTTTATGTGTGTAGGAATTTATTTGGGGGATGTACATTAAGTATATGTAAATGTGTACTTGAATTTGGAAGCTTGGAAATTAATGGAGTGTGATGTATGAATCGGCAGCTTGAATAGTGAACCATAAAAATGTTATTTCATGTTTGGTTTATGAAGTATTAATGTTGAATTGTGGTACTTGTTATGGCAACTTGTGTATATGTATGAAGGTGTGAGGTTGGACATGTAAATGAGCTAGGTTAGGTGATTGAATTGTTGTAATTTGAGCTTGAAAAATTATGTACTATATGGTGCATATTGAGTGTGGTTATAAGCTGCCAAAATGACCAACAATATATTGTGAAATGTGTTTAGGTTATGGTACAAACTAGAATTGGCATGAATTTGTAGTTTGGTAAGTGTTAAAAGTGTCCTTTGATGAGTAATGAATAAAATGCAATAGGGCAGTTTATGTTATGGGCCTAGAACCTTAAGTGTGTGGCTCCAAATGGTATGAGACCAATTGGAGGTGAAACTAGGCACAAAAAGTGCTAACTTTTATGAAGGAAGCTTACCAAAATTCTGCTTGTAAGGTAACTTGAAAAATGACCAAATCCGGATTAGTGCAATCAAGGCCTGAAAATTGACCATTTGGGCAGCAGTTAGTGTTTTGTCCATAACTCACTCAAAATAGGTCCAATTGACCTGAAATTTTGACCATGAATAGTTAAGACCTATATCTAGAAGTCTTATGATGACACCAAAGCCCAGAAATGACCATAAGCAAGTCAAATAGCTTGCACAAGTTCGGGTCCAAAAACTGGCCGAACCTAAAATGACCTAAAGTGACCAATTTTGATGCATTTTGACCAGCAATAGTAAAATGACCATAACTTGGTCTACATAACTCAGAATGACCTGAAATTTTTGCCTCGTGTGCAATAAGACATAGATTTACAAGTTTGTAGTTTTGACCGAAACCCGAAAACTGAGGGAACTAGGTCGTCCGGCTAGGTCAAACTAGTATCCTTGAATCCAGCAAGTTGCAATAAAACGCAAAATACATGGAAATGAATTTGGTAATATGTACCAACCCTAAAAGACTATTGAATGTGACATATTAGTAACATTAAAACCTAATTTACCTAGAATGCATCGAGGGTCGACATATTAGGTTGACTAAGAAAATAATAGAATTCAGTGAATTAATTATCAAGCATTATCGTTAGAGACAGTTTAAATGAGTACTGAAACACTTCAAATTGTGTTTCTCAGTTAGCAAAGACTCAGGGAAAGGGAAGGAAACACTGAGTCAAGGCCAGGAGACAGTTATCAGAGGTTTGTGCACAATAAACTCTATTTCAGCATTTTATCCTTGAAAAATTGATTTAGTACGCATTATGAGTTTAAGAACTTTTATGTTGCCACTTTGTGATGAGATTGTAACTTTGGAAATTAATTTGATTTTTGTATGCAATATTTGAATAAAATGTTTGAAATGGATTTTTGATTCACACTTAGTATGACAGTGCCTTATTATTCCTCCTCTATTTATGGGGTTGAGATCTATTATTTTCCTCCCTCTCTGGTTTACCAGTTGAGGTTGTAGATCGGATGAGTACTCATTAGCTAGCTAGCCACCTCCCTCATTGATTTCGATTAGTGGGGTTGTAGATTACTTTGTTGTGGTGTACAACGCGGCATTGATCGAAAATTTTATGTTATGGCTTAAGTTGTGTATGAATTGGCAACACTGTGTTCTTAAATTATTTGACTAAATTGTGTAATTATGAGCTTTGATAATTTGTAAAATGGAGTTTAAATTCTTATTGACATTCACTGTCTTTTGAATTTAACCATGTTTTGACTTATTGAGATTTATTGTGATATTGTGAAATGGAGTTCAAATTCTTTATGACATTCATTGTCTTGAATTTAACTATGGTTTAAGTATCCATTATTTATATGATTTATGATTTGTGATTTAAAGTTGTATTTGGTTAATGTTGTGCACCATTGAGACATTGTCTCAGCGATAGCTTTTCATTGCTGTCGCAGGTAGACAGACGGACAGGGCAGCAGACTAGGCTACTAGTGCATTCAGCGAGAGATCATTGGGTATATTGAGTATACCACATTTTGCATTTTGTACTGTAATGTATGTTCACTGTATGTATATATTGTTTTTAGTTTGGAGCAGTTGTAAATTAAAATTGTACATTGAAGTTGTAAAATAAATTGTGAATTATTTTGACTTGTAAAAATTGTACTATATTTCCTTTATCTCATCCTTTGGAAATATTGAAAAGTTATTGTGGATTTGAGTTGAGAAATATATTGTGTTGATTAAATGTTGGAGTTTGAGATTGAGAAATATATTTGAAGTGCTTTTTACAGGTTTTTGAAGATCTGTTTTATTCAAAATACAGAGGGCACTCCACCAAAATTTTTACAGAAATTCCTAATAATTCAAATGTGTTAGCTCTTTCACTTAAGTTCAAAAAATTTTTAACACCTGTAAATAGTGCTCACCACTGTAAAAAGAAGTAAGAAAAGTTTTAAAATCCCTTATAGTTTATTTATTAGGTATACTACAGGATCATGTTATGCCTTACAGAGGGGTAGGGTGTGACAGGTAGAAAGTGAGCTGACTTGGTTAATCTATCTACTAACACCCATACTGTATCATGCTTTTTCGGGGTGAGAGGTAGGCCACTAACAAAATCCATGGCGACCCAATCTCATTTCCATTCAGGTATGCTTATAGGCTGTAACAAACCTGATGGAACTTGATGTTCTGCCTTGACTTGCTGACATGTCAAGTATCTTGTCACGTAGTCGGCTATGTCCTTCTTCATACCAGGCCACCAGTAGTGAGGCTTCAGATCATGGTACATTTTTGTGCTTCCTGGGTGCATAGTAAACATTGTTGTGCGTCTCTTTTAGAATACTAGTCTTCAATTCCCCATTTTCTGGTACACACACTATTCCTTTGTAATACAAACACCCATCTGCTTTCACCTCATAATTAGTTTCTTTTCCCTCTGGGATTTTGCCCATTGTAGCTATTAGCTTCTCATCTATCTTCTGCCCATCCTGAATCTATTGTAGCAGGTTTGGCCTCACTTGTAACTTAGCCAAAATAGCTCCATCCTGAGCTAAGAACAAATGGACATTCAGTGATCTCAAAGCTGTGATGGACTTTCTGCTCAAGGCATCAGCAACTACATTTACCTTACTAAGATGGTAGTCAATCACATAGTCATAATCCTTCAGGAACTCAATCCACCGCCTCTGTCTAAGGTTGAGCTCCTTCTGGGTTGGAAAATATTTCAAACTTTTGTGATCTGTGTAGATGTAGCACTTTTTACCATACAAGTAATGCCTCCATATCTTCAGTGCAAATATGATTGCTACTAACTCCAGATCATGGAAGGGGTAGTTCTTTTCATGTGGCCTTATGTGAGATATCATTGTAGACCATAAAGTCTTTTCCCAACACTAGCTGTGTTAACACTGGTGCCTCTATAACACCCCTCACCTGTCTACAGTGTAGTTGAGCAAGGTGTGCTACATTCGGTGAGGGTGTTATAACCTCTGTCAGCATAGCCTTCAACCTCTTAAAACTGGCTTGACGTTTGTCATTCTAGTCAAATTTTACATTCTTGTGTAGCAACTTGGTTAGTGGAGCAGCTATCAAAGAAAATCTCTTCACAAACCCTCTGTAGTAACTAGCTAGCCCCAAGAAGCTTCTGACTTCAGTTGCATTTCTGGGAGGCTTTCATTCCATCATTGCTTTAATTTTCTTAGGATCCACTCTTATCCCATCAGCTGATACTATGTGTCTAAGAAAGGAGATCTCACTCAACCAGAAGTCACACTTGGACAACTTAGCATACAGCTTCTTCTCTCTCAGAGTTTGCAGAACAATCCTCAAATGCTCATCATGTTCTTCTCTGTTTTTGGAATACACCAGTGTATCATCAATGAAGACCACCACAAACCGATCTAAGTATGGATGGAAGATATGGTTCGTAAGGTCTATGAAAGTTGCTGGTGCATTTGTCAAACCAAATGCCATCACCAAAAATTCATAGTACCCATACCGAGTCCTAAATACAGTCATAGGCATATCTGCATCCTTTACCCTTAGCTGATGGTACCCTAATTTGAGATCAATTTTGGAAAATACACCTGCTCCCTTCAATTGATCAAACAGATTATTAATTCTTGGCAATGGATACTTGTTCTTCACAGTCACTTTGATCAACTGTCGGTAGTCAATGCATAATCTCAAAGTCTCATTCTTCTTTTTCACAAACAGCATAAGAGCTCCCCACGGTGACACACTGGGGCGTATAAACCCCTTCTCCAGTAACTCCTGCAACTGGATTTTCAACTCCTTCAATTCAGCGGGTGCTATCTTATAAGGAGCAATTAAAATTGGTGTTGTACCTAGCATTACCTCAATAGTGAATCTACTTCCCTTTCTGGTGGCAAACCAAGTAATTCTTTAGGAAAGACATCAGGGAAGTCACTCACAGTAGGAATGTCATAGAGACTAGATCTAGCCTTTCTGGTATCAACCATATGCCCCAAGTAGGCTTCACAACCCTTCCTAATCAGTCTCTTTACAGCAGTGGCTAAGATGACATTAGACAAAAAATCTATCCTTTTCCCCACAACTGTTATTTCATCATTCTCAGGAGTTTTCAATGTAATCTTTTTTAATCTACAATCCACTATTGCCTGATGACGTGACAATCGGTCCATTCCCAAGATCACGTCAAACTCGTGGAAGGGCAATTCAATGAAAGTTGTTCTACATTGTCTAAGCTTTCCATGGGTTTAAGAATCAGGTCATTTGGACCTCTCTACACAAAGTTGTGGCCGCATGAACAAACACTGTTCATTTGGTCATTTTCCAGGTCCATAATTTTGATTACCCAAATTTAGACAATTTTTAGGTCATTCTAAGTTGGTTTTCTGGGTAGGGTCTCTTCATAAAAAATGTGGCATTATGTACCTAATTTCACCTCCAATTGGCCTTGCACCAATTGGAGCTACACAAGTCAAGTTATTGCTGACCAAACACACTAGACTCAAGTCCAGAATTTCTAGCACAAATGGACAGCGCACTAATTCCTAATCCAATGTCACAATTCATTCCAAATTAAGGTCAATTCACCTCAAATGGTCATTAATTGACCATTAAAACACCAATTAAACATTAAAGCACAAAATTCCCAATTTAGTCACGAAACCCTAACTTCAAATCCCTAATTCATGCATAACACCATGCATTTCACATCATACTTCATATACATGATCATAACTCAACTAGAATCCAAGTTTAAATTTCATTACACACCCAAATTCTTTTCCCCACTATGGCTGTCGAAATTCAAGGTGGGTTCAAACATGTATATTTTGTTTAATTTTCAACAATTTCTCATTCAATTTAGTGTCTTAACAAAGAATTTAGGGATAGAGTGGAAGGAATTGACACTAACCTTTATGTGTGCCAACCCAAACTTGACAAACCCCTTTGTTTCCACTTCTTTTTACTACCTCAAGCTTGCCTAAGGTGCAAGGATCAAGTTTAGTGAAGGCAAGAAAGAGTTTTATCGTGAAAAAATCAAGGTATGGCAAGGTTTGATGAAGAACAACAATGGAGGAAATGAAGACGTGGTTTCGGCCAAGGAAGAAGGTGGAAGAAGGAGCAGAATTCTTTTGAATTATTTTGACTTCTTTTTCTCTTTTTAATGAATTTAAGTGTGTTTGTTGAGTTTTGATTGGTTAACACATTTTTATTGCATCATGCTTGCATATGCATGATGTCATAATTAGGCATTTATTTTCATTTTTAATTAAATTTTCATCAATATTTATTCATATTTTATGTCATATAATTCACTTACTTAATTGGAGTTGGTAAAACATCATCTCTGGAGGTGAAATGACCAAAATGCCCTTCGTTTTGCTTATTGAGCTAAAATTTTCTGTACCAATTTATAAAATTTTCCTCATCTTTTCTTGGCATTCTATTGCCATATAAGCCTCAGTAACTCTTCTCTGAAGTCCCAAAAATTATTTCATAGGGTTTCCCACGAGTCTAGTGTAACACCCTAGGCAAATCCCACATCGGCAAAACACGGGAGAGATGCTGGGTTTATAAGTTGGTGGTTCGTAACTCCTAGTGACGCGTTTTAAAACCGTGCGGGCTTTGGCCCAGAGCGGACAATATCACTAGTGGGCCGGGCCGTTACATTTGTGGTATCAGAGCCGCTCCGCGTGCAACCTTGAACGATGGTGGGGCAAACCTCAGCGAGGATGCTGAGTCCCATAAGGGGGGTGGATTGTAACACCCTAGGCAAATCCCACATCGGCAAAACACGGGAGAGATGCTGGGTTTATAAGTTGGTGGTTCGTAACTCCTAGTGACGCGTTTTAAAACCGTGAGGGCTTCGGCCCAGAGCGGACAATATCACTAGTGGGCCGGGCCATTACATTTGACAACTTATGGCCTGGCCCACTAGTGATATTGTCCGCTCTGGGCCGAAGCCCTCACAGTTTTAAAACGCATCACTAGGAGTTACGAACCACCAACTTATAAACCCAGCATCTCTCCCGTGTTTTGTCGATGTGGGATTTGCCTAGGGTGTTACAAACCACCCCCCTTATGGGACTCAGCGTCCTCGCTGAGGTTTGCCCCACCATCGTTCAAGGTTGCACGCGGAGCGGCTCTGATACCACAAATGTAATGGCCCGGCCCACTAGTGATATTGTCCGCTCTGGGCCAAAGCCCTCACGGTTTTAAAACGCGTCACTAGGAGTTACGAACCACCAACTTATAAACCCAGCATCTCTCCCGTGTTTTGCCGATGTGGGATTTGCCTAGGGTGTTACATCTAGGGTCACTAACTGTCTTCACAGTCACTTCCCGTTAGGTCACCCATCGCCGGAGTACCGGCTCATTTAACCTTGTTGTATTTTATTCCTTAAATTTTTCCTTAATTTTTCTTATCATTATTTGATTTATTTATGACTCCTCACTCTAGTTTAAATATAGTTCCAGACATTCTGGCTGTCCAAACCGATATTGGTCACTGAGACAGTAGAATGTACGGACTTCTAAAGTGAGGGCATTACAAAGCCAGTTCTTTGAGCAAAGCCATTAGTAAATTACCTAGTTAGCCAGAGATGAATCCAAAAGAACAATGCAAGGCAATTACTTTGAGGAGTAGTAACAATAAACCAGAAGACAAGCGAGAACATTTAGATGAAACTTTTAGTGAGAACAAAGCTCAAGCTAAGGAAAAAGAAATTAATGCTGACAAAGGTATAGAGAAGCAAGAGGAAAGAAAAAAAGAAGAAAAGAAGGAACTACTAAAGCCCTGCCAACCACTAGTACCTTTTCCTTAGAGATTTTAGAAAGCTAAACTATATAAACAGTTTGGAAAATTTTTATAGGTTTTGCAGAAACTCTACATCAACATCCCTTTCACAGAAGCCCTATTTCAAATGCTATACTATGCCAATTTTTTAAAGAAGATGCTTTCCAATAAAAGGAAACTAGATTATTATAAAACATTGGCCCCAACTAAAAAGTGCAGTGCAATACTACAAAAAAAACTACCCTTAAAACTAAAAGATCCTAGGAGTTTCTCCATACTTTGTCTCATAGGCAACATGAAAATAGACAAAGCCCTTTGCAATCTGGGAGTAAGTGTTAGTCTTATGCCCTTATCCATTTGTCAGAAGCTAAATGTTAGAGAACTTATACCAACTAATATTTATTTGCAATTAGCAGATAGATCTGTAAAGTATTCAATTAGAATTCTATAGAACATTCCAATAAAGGTAGGTAAATTATTCATATCTATTGACTTCATTGTCCTAGAGATGGAAGAAGATGTCTAAATTCTCATAATCTTAGGAAGACCCTTCTTAGCAACTGCTAGTGTAACACCCCTATACTAAGCAGACTATACATTCTACTGATCCGGTAACTAGTGTCTGTCTGGACAGTCAAAATGTCAAGAACAATATTGGTGACACCTAGAAAAGCCATAAATAAAAATTAATAGAAATTATATGAAGGTGAAATGAAAATAAAGAAAACAAAGCATAATGGGTTAAATGAGCTAAGGTCACAGTGATGGGTGACTGTACCGGAAAGTGACTGCGAGCTAAGTTGCTACCCAAATTTCGTGTGGGACACTGTGACACCCCAGGCCTAGGAATAATTACAAAGCTAGGGAAAATGTGAAAACCATAGAAAATAATTGAGAACAAGCTCAAATAATTGAATCAGGGTTCAGGAAACAATTTAGTGTTATTGGAAAAATAGATTAGACTGGTAAGGGGCAATTTGGTCAATTCACCCTTAGAGGTGACTTTTGGCCTAATTGTCCATTAAAATGTAGGAAATTAAAATTATGAAAAATAGCTTCAAAGTGAAGAGGTGAATGGAAAGAAAAGGAAATGAAAATTCAAAAAAAAGTAAAAGATTATGACATCATCCTTACACAAGCATGAGTCAATAAAGAATTTTAATTAATTTAACTAATTTAGGATAAATAAAAAGAGATAAATGAAATAAAATGAAATAAAAATATTGTCTTCTTCTTCTCCTCCAAGCCACCCCATTTCTCTCTCATCTCTCTCACCATTTTCTCTCAACAATCCACTATGAAAGCTCACTTTAAAGCTTTTTAAACCTAAAATTCAGCCGTAAATTTTGTAGTTTTCTTGGTTAAAACTTGTTCTTGAGTCTTGATTTGGAGATTAGAGCAAGAAAAAAAAAGGAAATTGAGAAATTGAAGCCTTGGGAAATCTCACAAAGAGGTTAGTGAAGAATTCTTCTATTTCTCTCTTTAAAGGTACAATTAGACATTTAACTTGAGTAGAAATTGTTGAAAATAAAACAAAATGACAAGTTAGGGAACCCATAAACAATTTGGCCAAGTTGGGAATGTTAGGGTTTATGGTGTTTTAGTGGAATTAAATGTGTAAGTATGCTTGAATGAGTGTGTAGATATAAATTATACACTTTGATTTCATGAATTGAAGCAATTGGTGAATTAGGGTTCTTGACAATTGGAAATTTGGGAAAAATTTGGGGATTTGGTGAATTGATGCCAATTGACATAATTGGTCAATTGGTGTGTTTAGAAGTTTGATTGAAGGATTGAAACTAAAATTGAATTGTGAATGTGTAATGGTCAATTCTAGACAGCTTGACCTTAGTCCACTCAAATGGCCATAACTAAAATTCTGTTGCTCCAATTGGTGTGAGGCCAATTGGAGATGAAAATAAGACCCAAAGCAACAATATTCTTGTAGAAACCTTTCCCTAAAACTGATCACAAGTTAGTGTAAAATTAGGTTGAATCCGGATTAGGTACCCTGCCACTATACAGAATTGACCATATGAACAGTACTTGTTCAATGGGTCATAACTTGAGTAGGAAGGTCTAAATGACCTTATTGTTAGACCAATGGAAAGCTTAGACATAGCACAACAACTTTCATGAAGAACCCAAACCCAAATTCTGACCATAACCAAGTCAAATTGTCAACCAAACTTAGGTCACAAAATCTGCCAGAACCCTAATTGCCCAGAATTTCTAGGTTTTAACCAATCCGGCCAGCCTTAGTAAAAATAGCATAACTTGAGCTACAAAACTCCAAATGGAGTGATTCAAAAACGGAATTAAAGCTAAGACATAAAGGAACAACTTTGATAAGGAAAGTTGGCCCAATTTCCACTGTAGAAGGTTCAATGGAACAGTAGAAACAAGTGAACCAAAATTGAAATTTTGGAATTTCACTTAGAGAGTTTGGAATTTCAATTGGCAATCATTGTAATCCAAAATGTGGTATGTGGGAGTACTTAGAACTAGTATACCCCTTAAGTAGGAAAAAGTCAACATTTTAAAATGAATAGTGAGGTTAGTGGTGGCCACGATCTGGTTTGGAACCAGAATCGAACCGAAATCAGACCGGTCAAACCCGGACTGAAACCGGTCAAAACCAAAACCGTTATTAAATAGAACCTAAATCGTTCCTCCATGGTTTGGTTTAGGTTCAAGATATTATAAAACCATTGAACCGTCGGTTTGATTCGAATTAAAAACCGACGGTTTGATTCGAATTAAAACCGTCGGTTTGATTCGAATTAAAACTGTCTGTTTGAAATCAAATCGAACCGATGGTTCGATTAAAACGTGCATAGTACACACTGTAGCAGTGCAGCCCAGCCGCCCACCTACTCCTACGCAGGCCCAACACTCCACAGCAGCCTACCCCTGCAGCCTGCAAATGTCCATTCAAATGTCATTTCTTTTTTTTTTTTTTTTTAATTTATAATCATTTATTAAATTTCAAAATCAATTGTTTTTATTTTTTTAATCTCAAACGGTAAAAATATTTACTATTACAGTTTTTTTTTATTTTATCGTAAAATTACCCTTTAGTCCCTAATAACAGTAAAAAAGTAGTTACTTTTTGGGGATAATTTAGAAATAAAAAATTTATAAAAACTTTATAAATATCCCAATTCATCCACTTAATTCATTCACACAACTCTCAAATTCTCTTCAATCTCTCAAATCTCTCAAATTCTCTATACAATTATTCTCAAATCTCTCTTTAATTCTCAATATTCTCTAAATTTTTACACTTTATTTTTTTTTTTACAGTCATAAAAATTTCTTATATCCCATTATTTTATTCAATAACTCTATTATTATTTTTTTATACTATCATTAAAATTTAATATTTTCTTTATTACTCTATTTTTTTATATACTCATAAAAATTTCCACTATCTCTACTTTTTAATTTAAAATTTTACACTTTTTTTTTTGTTTGCAAATTTCTAATTTTTTTTGTTATCTTCTACACTTCTTTTTTCAAATTTCTAGTACCTTCTATTTTTTGTTATCTCTACACAATTTTTTTTTTCAAATTTTATCATAGTATCATACCTTTTTTTTTTTTTTTTTTGAGAAAATGGCAAGTAGTGAATTTGGAAGTTCATCAAGTAGCAAGGGAAAAAGTAAGGTTGGTGAATCAACATACCCAAATCTAAATGAGCTTACTGCAGTTGATTTAGACAACATAATGGAGCAAATTGGGGATGATGATAATGATGTTGAAGTTTAAGAGTTATTCCACCACATTCAAGAAAGCAAAAATCAACAAGCTGAGAAAGATGAAGCAAAAAAAGCACTCACGTCTAATATTTTCAAAGTCCACTTTACAAAAAAATGAAGATCTGAAAATACATTTGATGTAATTTGCAATTACTATGACCAAGTCTACAAGTTCAAAATGGGAGGTGGATATGGCACATTCAAGAGGCATTTAGAGCAAAAGCATCCGACCAAAATTGGGTATGATAAGTCTCAAACTCAAATATCCGGGTACACAAATTCTAAATCTCAATCTTTATTTCAATATTCTGATCAAAAAAATAAAGATGAATTAGCAAAAATGATTTGTGTTGAGCATTTATCATTTAATTTTGGTGAAAAACTTGGTTTATTAATTATTGTCAAAATGCTTTAAATCCTAATGCAAAACGTATTCCTAGAAATACTTTGAAACATAATGTTTTTTCTTTATTTAAAAAAGGAAAAAAAAAAGAATTACAAGAAATTTTTTTAAATATGAGTGCACAAGTTTCTATTTGTAGTGATATTTGGAGTGATCATTGGCAAATGCATTCATATATGGGCAAACATGTCATTGGATTAGTGATGATTGGATCATGCAAAAAAGAATAATTGCATTTCGTGTTTTTGATGAGAGACATACTGTTGATAATATTTATAGGATGATTAAAATATTTTAGATTAGTTTATAAAATTTTTTCAATTGGTTTTGATAATGCTGCTGCAAATTCTGCATCAATTAATGACCTTAAAAAAATTTGCCAACCCAATTTTGGGGGAAAATTTTTTCATATTAGGAGTGCATGTCATGTATTAAATTTGTGTGTGCAAGATGGTTTAAGAACCCTAGATAAATTTATTTCTCCCATCAAAAAAGTAATTTCATTTTTATGGAGACATCCCCAAATTATGAAAGAATGGACTAAATTTTGTAAAATAAATAATAAAAGACCAAAAAGATTTCCAAGAGATGTTCCCACTCGTTAGAATTCAACATATGAATTACTAAACAAGTCATTTGGATATAGAGATTTATTATGCACATTTATTAGCAATAATGTGCCACAAGTTCAACTATATCCACAAAATTGGGATATTTGTACAAAACTTTTGGATATTTTAAAAGTTTTTAATGATGCTACATATACATTGAGTGGTGTTTATTATCCTGCATCTCATTTATTTATGATTGAATGTCTTAATATTATTGGTGCATTGCAAGACCATGAAAATGATGTTAATTTAAAAGATTGCATTTCTAACATGAAAAAAAAATGGTTGAATTATTTCAAAAATATTCCTCCACTTTATCTTGTTGCTTGTGTTTTTGATCCTAGATGTAAATTAGATGGTTTAAATGATTATTTGTCTCTTTATTATTCACGTTTAAATCTTGATGATGAGATTGATTTTGATGTTTATGCAATAATTGTTGAAATTATAAAATTAATTTTTGATTTATATAGTGAATTTTGTTCTTCTAGTCAACAATTAGTTTCTCAATCTTAGCCTTCTAGTCAAGTTCAGAATGAGCCAACCTCTAGAATAAACATGGGTGATCGTGCCTTATTACAAAGGCAAAAAAGGCCTAGAGGATCCCTTGGTAATAATTCTGAATTTGATATTTATTTAACCACTATTTTTGAGTTTGGTGATAATAGTGTAGGTAAAGAATTTCCAGTACTTGATTGGTGGCGTCGACATACAAATACTTTTCCCACCCTTGCACTAATTGCTAAACAAATTTTAGTAGCACTAGTCTCCACAGTTGCAGTTGAATAAGGTTTTAGAACAGGGGGTAGTATATTAGATGAGACACGATCTAATATGGTTCCTGAATCATTAGAAGCTCAAACATGTTTAGATGATTGGATTAAGGCAGCCTTAAGGCAACAAGAGATCACACGTGAAGGAAATGAAGATTTATATGACATAGGAACCGATGGAACAACAACGGAATCGAGCGATTGTGGAAGTGATTAGGGTAAGGGGGTTATCTAACTCTAAATAGAAGGTAAGAGAATTACGTGGGCTTTGATTCCTCTAAACCCCAAGAGGATACGTTGGCAACTTAATTTCTACAAAATTAAGTTCAAGCCCTTCTTCCTTTTTTTTTTTTAACTAAAATTAATTTAATCTCTTTTCATTTCTATAATTTTTTTAAATTAACTCTACACATTTCTTATTAATTTTTATTACAAATACAAATAATATCATTTTCTTCTTTTCTTTTTTTTTTTTTGAAATATTGATTTTACCAAATTTTTTTCTCCCATTTTTTGATCAAACCGTCCTAAACCATCCCCCGAACCGCCATAAACTGCCTCTTGAACAGCTCCAAACCGCCCAACTCTAAACCGCCTATTAAACCGTTTTAAACCGGGGCTCGAACCAAAATCGATGATTCACGAACCACCCTTCAAACCATCTCTTAGCGGTTCGATTCAGGTTTAATATTTCTGTGAACCTGAACTGGCGGTTCAAGAACCGTAACCGGCAGTTCTTGAATCGTGGCCACCCCTAAGTGAGGTGAATAGTAACACAAATATACCAATTGTAAAGGACTCAAATTTTATAAGTTTCACTTGGTAGATTAAGTCTACACAAATTTAATTATTGAATTACTTATTAGAAATGAGTTGAATGAGTATTGAAACACTTTAAATTGTGTGTTTCAGTAGAAAAAGACACTGGAAAGAATAAGAAAACAGTGAGTCAAGGCAAAGAGGTGACTCATTAGAAGTTTGTGCACAATAACTAAATTTTTTTTTTGATTTTCGAATTTAATTTTGAATTGAAAAAGTTGTGGAATGAATTTATGGCCTTAATATTGCATATTAGCCCAAGTTTTGGGTAATTATTTGAATGTGAATTGATGGATAATTTGAGGTTTGGAAAACTGTTAAAATAATTTGAAACCGCAGTTGTCATGACTATATGATTGAATTCCTCACTAACTTGCTTAGTGGGACGAATTGGTTTTCTATTCATTCTCTGGCTGAAGTGTTGAGGTGTGTGCCAGTTAAGGATGAATTGAATGAGTACTCATATATTTGTGCTAGCTAGCCTTGATATTCCTCATTAGCCTTTGGCTAGTGTGATGAATTGGATATTGGAGTCATGATTAAGCTGTGTGACTTTTCAAAAAAATTATTTTGTGATCATGGAATGAAATTTGGTTTATTTAAGAAATTTTCTAGCTTTAAAAATAAAGCATGATTCTGCATGTGTTAATATTCGAATTGATTTACCTTGGAAAAATTGTGATTAATTGTTGTATAAATTATTATTTCTTTAAGTTGTGCACCACTGAGTCTTTGGCTCAGCGATAGTTTTTTATTGCTGCCGCAGGTAGAGAGGAAGATAAAGTAGCAGAGTAGGCTGCTTGCCACTTGAAGTGACTAGCATTTTGGATTTTTACCGGGTATATAGATTATACCCTCGTAAATTTTATTTTAATGTATATGTAACTGTATGTGTGTGCATTAGACTTGAGCAATTGTATAATAAATTTTGTAATTTATTTTTGATTTTTGTAAATGTTGTAATATAAACCTCTTATTTTATGTAATGAAATGCTCAGTTTATTTTGAAATATTTTTTTTATGAATTGCTTGAAATTGTGCTGAGTTGAGAATGGATTGTGATGAGAATATTGGAGTTTGGGATTTAAATGTATATTGGGAGTGTTTTTCACAGGTTTCTGAAGAACTGTTTTCTCAAATTATAGACGGCACTCTGCCGAATTTTTTGAAAAATTTGCAGAGATTTTAAATTAATTAAAATTTTGATTTATGACTTAACTTCAATTAAAGGTTTTTAATACCTGTGCAAAAGTACCCACCACTTTAAAAAGAAATGGAAACTGGTTTAAAATCCCTAGTAGTATATTTAATGGATTATCGGTAGGCAAAGTTCGGTAATTCATTAGGTATGCTACGGGATCATGTCATGCCTTACGGAGGGGTATGGCATGACATGTTTAGGTGGTATCAAAGCTAGTTTTTAAAGCATACTTTGAACTGTGAATTTGAGTATTTTTCTTTGATAAGTACAACTGCTCAATGTCATTATTTGGTATATACAGTACATTACATTATGAATATGAACTGACGGAGGGAAATCTCCTTGTGTTGTTTGTTCAGGAGATAGAATACCCTCTAACTAACTATGGAAGAAGGGGATCGCTCAATTGAGCAATCAGTTGAAGCTGAGGCACAAGGGGAAGCCCCAACTCTTCAGAATGTGAGTGGGTCAGTTGCACCAGCTCCATCCATGCCACAGTTCCCTACTCAGTTCACTCAACAGATGGCTATATTATTCCAACAAATGGTTGGGAATATGCCTACTTAAGCCCCAATTCAAGCACCAGTAGTACAATCACAGCCTCCAGTTAGGCAGTATGGCAAGTTAATTAAGTATGGTGCTACTGAATTTAAGGGTACAATGGACCCTTTGGAAGTAGAGCAGTGGTTGGAGAGAATGAAAAGAGTGTTTAAGAAGCTACATTGCATGGAAGAGTTGAAGTTTGAGTACTAGGTTTCATTACTACAAGGGGATGCATATGACTGGTGGAAAACCATCCCCCATAGTCTGGTGGAACCCCCAGTGTTGACTTGGGACAACTTCCTCAGAGAATTTAGACAGAAATACGTTCCAGATACCTATGTGGATATGAAGCTGTAAGAATTCTTAAGTCTGAAATAGGGGAGTAGAACAGTGGCAGAGTATGAAAGGGAATTCTTTCGCCTGAGCCACTATGTCAGGAGTCTACTTGCTACTAGTAGAGAAAGATGTAAAAGGTTTGAGGTCAGGTTGAAGCCCAGTTTGAGAATGCAAGTGATTGGGTTTCGACATGATAATTTTTTTGAGCTGATATCTCAAGCCCTAGAGCTAGAAAGGATAGAATCAGAAGGGGTACTTGAGAAAGAAAAGACAGAAAAAGAGAAAAGTGGGAAGCCAGTGGATCAGAGTTCCAGTGGTAATACTGGAAAGAGGAAAAACTTCAGGGGGCAGAGTAGTAGAAAGTCTGGTAGAGGAAGATTTTTGGGATAGAGACCTCCTAGATCTGGTCAATAGACGACCAGAAGTTCCTTTCCTCCCCGTCCTTGTGAGACTTGTGGTAGGAACCATGGTGGGGTATGCTACAATGCTATCGGTGCTTGTTATAACTGTGGTAGTACAGGACATTTTGCGAAGGATTGCACCAGTGCCCGCAGATCTGGGCCACCTATTACCATAGCAGAAGGATCTATTCAGAGTTCTGCTACCAGAGGTTCACAACTAACTAGTAGAGGCAGAGGCAGAGGTAGGGGCAGTACCTCAGGCAGTTAAGGCACTGTTAATCAGTCAAACCAGGGTAGTGCTCCAGCCAGAGTATATACTATGCAGCAAAGAGAAAAGGCAGAAACATCTGATATTATGGCTGGTACATTTTCTATCTTTAACCAAGATGTGTTTGTGTTATTTGACCCGAGGTCTACACATTCTTATGTTAGTTCCAACATCACTCGTTATATTGTTGTTCCTTGTATGAAAATGGATTTTGAGATATTAGTAACCAGTCTGTTAGGACAAGAGGTTAGGGTCAACAGAATGTATAAGGATTGTTCTTTGGTGATCCAAGGACACACCTTCTTATCTGATTTGATTGAAATGCCCTTGAGAGATTATGATATTATTTTGGGCATGGATTGGTTAGCCATGCATCATGCCATGATTGACTGTAGACTGAAGATAGTCACTTTTGGTCTCCCTCAGTATGGTGATGTGGTAATACATGGGGAGAGGCAGTTATTGCCATCAAACCTTATTTCTGCTGCACTTATCAGAAAAATGATCCGAAAAGGGTGTGAAGCATATTTGGCCCATGTGGTAGACAACCAAGTAGGGAGTCCAGGATTGAGGGACATTCCTACAGTATGTGACTTTCCGGATGTATTTCCTGAAGAATTACCAGAATTACCTCCAGAAAGGGAGGTGCAGTTTGAAATAGAGGTTATGCCTGGTGTGGACCCAATCTCTATTACTCCATACAAAATGGCACCAACTGAACTAAAGGAGTTGAAGGTGCAGTTGCAAGAGTTGCTTGATAAGGGCTTCATTCACCCTAGTGTGTCACCTTAGGGAGCGCCAGTGTTATTTGTTAAGAAGAAAGATGGTACTTTTTGTTTATGTATTGATTACAGACAGTTAAATAAGGTGATCATAAATAATAGATACCCACTGCCCTGCATAAATGATTTGTTTGATCAATTAAAGGGTGCAGCTGTGTTCTCTAAAATTGATTTGAGATCGGGCTATTAGCAGTTGGGGGTGCAAGAGCAGAGTATTCCAAAAACTACTTTTAGAACTCGATATGGCCATTATGAGTTTCTAGTTATGCCATTCGGGTTAACCAATGCTTCAGCTACTTTTATGGACTTGATGAACACCATCTTTAGGCCATATTTATATCAATTTGTTGTTGTGTTTATTGATGACATATTAGTGTATTCAAAGAGTGCAGAGGAGCATGATAGACATCTACAGATTATGCTACAGACTTTAAGGGAGAAACAGTTGTATGCCAAGTTATCGAAGTATGAATTTTGGCTGGAAGAAATCTCTTTCTTGCGGCACATTATGTCAGCTGAAGGCATTAAGGTAGATCCCAGCACCTAGGAATGTTACAGAAGTTTGCAGTTTTCTAAGTTTAACTGGATACTACCACCGTTTTGTTAAGGACTTTTCTATATTGGCATCTCCATTTACTAAACTGCTTTGAAAAGATGTAAAATTTTAGTGGACTGATAAATACCAGTACAGTTTTGATGAATTAAAAAGGTGTTTGACTGAAGCTCCAGTCCTAACTTTACCTACTCCGGGTAAAGAATACACTGTTTATAGCGATGCTTCTCACAATGGGTTAGGCTGTGTACTAATGCAAGACCGAAATGTCATTGCTTATGCATCTCATCAGCTGAAACCCCATGAGAGAAACTACCCTACACATGACTTGGAGCTTGTAGTTATTGTATTTGCTCTGAAGATCTGGAGATGTTATTTGTATGGGGAGAAATGCTACATCTACACAGATCATAAGAGCTTGAAGTATTTGGGCACATAGAAAAACTGAATTTGAGGCAGAAGAAATGGTTAAAATTGATTAAAGACTATGATTGCTTGATAGATTATCAGCCAAGAAAAACAAATGTGGTAGCAGATGCCTTAAGCCGCAAGACTATGGCTAGTCTAAGGGTTTCTCCTTTGTCTATGGTACATGAGTTGAGAGCACTGCATGCTAGTTTGGAGATAAATGATGAGGGACAGATGAGAGCTAAATAGCAAGTGAAACCGATGTTGATTGATCAGATTAAAATGGCTGCACAAAATGATGAAAAGTATTAGAAATTGACGAAAGAAGTTCGAGATGGCAAGAAACCTGGATTTTCAGTAAATGATGATGGCTTACTACTACACCAGGGAAGAATGTGCGTTCCTAATGACGTGAAATTGAAGCAATCATTTTGAAGGAAGCACATGATTCTCCTTTTGCTAGGCACCCTGGTGGGACCAAAATGTATAGAACAGTAAAAGAACATTATTGGTGGAATGGGATGAAAAAGGATATAGCTGAGTATGTATCCAAATGCCTAACTTGTCAGCAAGTGAAGGCTGAACACCAAATGTCGACTGGTTTGCTACATCCACTGCCAGTACCTGAGTGGAAATGGGAAAGAATCACGATGGATTTTGTGATGGGACTTCCAAGAACACAGAAGAAACATGATCTAGTATGGGTCATTGTGGACAGATTAACCAAGTCTGCTCACTTTCTGCCTATGAGGATGGATTACAACCTAGACAGATTGGCTAAACTGTATCTTGATGAGATAGTAAGACTTCATGGGGTGCTGTTATCGATTGTGTCAGACAGAGATCTAAGATTCACTTCTAGATTCTGGGGTAGTTTGCAAAGAGCCTTAAGAACTAGATTAAACTTTAGTACGGCATTCCATCTACAAATAGACGGCCAGTCTAAGAGGGTGATTCAGATATTAGAGGCTATGCTACAGGCTTGTGTGATTGAATTTGAAGGTAGTTGGGATACACACTTACCCTTGATTGAGTTTGCCTACAATAACAACTACCAATCAAGCATAGGGATGCCTCCATATGAAGCTCTATATGGCAGGAAGTGCTGAACTCCTTTGTGTTAGGATAAAGTGGGTGAAAGGAAGCTGATTGGCCCCAAAATTGTTCAGTAGACAGAGGAGAAGATTAAGCTTATCAGAGATTGACTCAAGGCTATATCAGACCAGCAGAAATCCGATATTGATTTGAAAATGAGGGATATTGAATATGCAGTGAGTAACAAGGTATTTTTCAAGATTTCTCCTTGAAAGAAAATTATGAGATTTGGCAGAAAGGGGAAACTAAGTCCTCATTTTATTGGACAGTATGAGGTTCTAGAAAGAGTGGGTCCTTTGGTGTATAGATTGGCAATGCCTCCAAAGTTAGAAAAGATACATAATGTCTTCCATGCATCTATGTTGAGGAGGTATAGATCAGACTCCTCTCATGTGCTACCAGTATAAGAGATTGAGGTGAATCCAGACCTCACTTATGAGGAAGAACCTATTAAGATTCTAGCACATGAGGTAAAGTAGCTAAGAAACAAGCAGATACCATTAGTTAAGGTGTTGTGGAACCATCATTTAGGCCAGGAGGCTTCTTGGGAGCGCGAGGAGGATATGAGGAGGTAGCACCCACAACTGTTCAGAGATTAATATCAGGTAAAATTTCGAGACGAAATTTATTTAAGGGGGGGAGAATTGTAACACCCCTATACTAAGTAGACCATACATTCTATTGTTCCGATAACTAGTGTCTACCCGGACAGTCAGAATGTCTAGAACTATATTGGGGACACCTAGAAAAACCATAAATAAAAATTAATAGAAATTATATGAAGATGAAATGGAAATAAAGAAAACAAAGCATAATGGGTTAAATGAGCTAAGGTCACAGCGATGAGTGACCGTATAGGGAAGTGACTGCGAGCTCAGTTGCTACCCAAATTTCGTGTGGGACACTGTGACACCCAAGGCCTAGGAATAATTGTGAAGCTAGGAAAAATGTGAAAACCACAGAAAATAATTTAGAATAAGCTCAAATAATTGAATCAGGGTTCAGAAAACAATTTAGTGTTATTGGAAAAACAGATCAGACCGGCAAGGGGCAATTCGGTCAATTCACCCTTAGAGGTGACTTTAGGCCTAATTGTCCATTAAAATGTAGGAAATTAAAATTATGAAAAATAGATTCAAAGTGAAGAGGTGAATGGAAAGAAAAAGAAATGAAAATTCAAAAAAAAAGTAAAAGATTATGATATCATCCTTATACAAGCATGAGGCAATAAAGAATTTTAATTAATTTAACTAATTTAGGGTAAATAAAAAGAGATAAATGAAATTAAAATGAAATAAAAATATTGTCTTCTTCTTCTCCTTCTAGCTGCCCCATTTCTCTCTCATCTCTCTCATCATTCTCTCTCAATAATCCACTATGAAAGCTCACTTTAAAGCTTTCTAAATTTAAAATTTAGCCATAAATTTTGTAGTTTTCTTGGTTAAAACTTGTTCTTGAGTCTTGATTTGGAGATTGGAGCAATAAAAAGAAGAGGAAATTGAGAAATTGAAGCCTTAGGAAATCTCATAAAGAGGTTAGTGAAGAATTCTTCAATTTCTCTCTTTAAAGGTATAATTAGACATTTAACTTGAGTAGAAATTATTGAAAATGAAACAAAATGACAAGTTAGGGAACCCATAAAGAATTCGGCCAAGTTTGGAATGTTGGGATTTATGGTGTTTTAGTGGAATTAAATGTGTAAATATGCTTGAATGAGTGTGTATATATAAATTATACACTTTGATTTCATAAATTGAAGCAATTAGTGAATTAGGGTTCTTGACAATCGAAAATTTGGAGAAAAATTGGGAATTTGGTGAATTAATGCCAATTGACATAATTGGTCCTTAAATTGGTCAATTGGTGTGTTTAGAAGTGTGATTGAAGGATTGAAACTAAATTGAATTGTGAATGTATAATGGTCAACTCTAGACAGCTTGACCTTAGTCCACTCAAATGGCCATAACTAAAATTCTATTACTCCAATTGGTGTGAGGCCAATTGGAGATGAAAACTAAGACCCAAAGCAACAATATTCTTGTAGAAACCTTTCCCTAAAACTGATCACAAGTTAGTGTAAAATTAGGTTGAATCCAGATTAGGTACCCTGCCACTATACAGAATTGACCATATGAACAGTACTTGTTCAATGGGTCATAACTTGGAGTAGGAAGGTCTAAATGACCTTATTGTTAGACCAATGGAAAGCTTAGACATAGCACAACAACTTTCATGAAGAACCCAAACCCAAATTCTGACCATAACCAAGTCAAATTGTCAACCAAACTTAGGTCACAAAATCTGCCAGAACCCTAATTGCCCAGAATTTCTAGGTTTTAACCAATCCGGCCAGCCTTAGTAAAAATAGCATAACTTGAGCTACAAAACTCCAAATGGAGTGATTCAAAAACGGAATTAAAGCTAAGACATAAAGGAACAACTTTGATAAGGAAAGTTGGCCAAATTTCCACTGTAGAAGGTTCAATTGAATAGTAGAACCAAGTGACCCAAAACTGAAATTTTGGAATTTCACTTAGGGAGTTTGAAATTTCAATTGGCAATCCATGTCACCACAATTGTAACCCAAAATGTGGTATGTGGGAGTAATTAGAACTAGTATACCCCTTTAGTAGGAAAAAGTCAACATTTTAAAATGAATAGTGAGGTGAATAGTAACCACAAATATACCAATTGTAAAGGACTCAAATTTTATAAGTTTGACTGGGTTGATTAAGTCTACACAAATTTAATTATTGAATTACTTATTATAAATGAGTTGAATGAGTATTGAAACACTTTAAATTGTGTGTTTCAGTAAAAAAAGATACTGGGAAGAATAAGGAAACAGTGAGTCAAGGCAAAGAGGTGACTCATTAGAGGTTTGTGCACATCAACTAAATTTCTTTTGATTTTCGAATTGAATTTTGAATTGTAAAAGTTGTGGAATGAATTTATGGCCTTAATTTTGCGTATTAGCCCAAGTTTTGGGTAATTATTTGAATGTAAATTGATGGATAATTTGAGGTTTGAAAATTTGTTAAAATAGTTTGAAACCGCAGTTGTCATGACTATATGATTGAATTCCTCACTAACTTGCTTAGTGGGACGAATTGGTTTTATATTCCCTCTCTGGCTGAAGTGTTGAGGTGTGTGCCAGTTGCAGACGAATTGGTTTTGTATTCCCTCTCTGGCTGAAGTATTGAAGTGTGTGCCAGTTGAGGATGAATTGAATGAGTACTCATATATTTGTACTGACTAGCCTTGGTATTCCTCATTAGCCTTTGGCTAGTGGGTTGAATTGGATATTGGAGTCATGATTTTCAAAAAAAATTATTTTGTGATCATGGAATGAAATTTGGTTTATTTAAGAAATTTTCTAGCTTTAAAAATAAAGCATGATTCTGCATGTGTTAATATTCGAATTGATTTACCTTAAAAAAATTGTGATTAATTGTTGTGTAAATTATTATTTCTTTAAGTTGTGCAAAAACTGAGTCTTTGGCTCAACGATAGCTTTTTATTGCAATCGCAGGTAGAGAGGAAGATAAAGCAGCAGAGTAGGTTGCTTGCCACTTGAAGTGACCAGCATTTTAGATTTTTATCCGGTATATAGATTATACCCTCATAAATTTTATTTTAATGTATATGTAACTATATGCGTGTGCATCAGACTTAAGTAGTTGTATAATAAATTTTGTAATTTATTTTTGATTTGTGTAATTGTTGTAATATAAACCTCTTATTTATTGTAATGAAATGCTCAGTTTATTTTGAAATATTTTTTTTATGAATTGCTTGAAATTGTGCTGAGTTGAGAATGGATTGTGATGAGAATATTGGAGTTTGGGATTTAAATGTATATTGGGAGTGTTTTTCATATGTTTCTGAAGAACTATTTTCTCAAATTATAGATGGCACTCTGCCGAATTTTTTGAAAAATTTGCAGAGATTTTAAATTAATTAAAATTTTGATTTATGACTTAACTTCAATTAAAGGTTTTTAATACCTGTGCAAAAGTACCCATCACTTTAAAAAGACATGGAAACTGGTTTAAAATCTCTAGTAGTATATTTAATGAATTATCGGTGGGCAAAGTTCGGTAATTCATTAGGTATGTTACGGGATCATGTCATGCCTTATGGAGTAGTATGGTGTGACAGCTAGAGCCATTATTGATGTTAAAAATGGGCAATTGACTCTCAAAGTAGGAGAAGAGAAAGTAGAATTCTTCCTATTTCAAGCCATGAAATAAAAGCCAAACATAGACAAATACTTAAGGGTTAATATTATTGGCAAGCTAGTAGAAGAGGAGTTTAAAAAGAGATATCTAGAAGATCCTCTGGAAGCTTGTATTGTGCATAGCATTACAATTGAAGATGAAAACAAGGAGATTGCAGCCTTTGCACAAACACTGGAAGGTAGCCTACCACTACCATCAGCCCAGGCACTTCAAGTGGAGGAGTTGAAACAAGTCCTAACTATCTCAGCTCGAATTAGCAATGAACAAGTGCTAAGGTAGAACTATAACCTTTGCCTTACACTCTCAGGTATGCATTTCTTGGCCCAAACTCTACTTTTCCTATGATTATAAATGCTAGCTTTACTGATTTAAAAGAGGAGGAATTATTGAGAGAATTGAGAACCCATAAGAGAATTATAGGGTACACAATAGATGACCTAAAAGGGATTGACCCCTCCATTTGTATGCATAGAATAACCATGGAGGAAAATAATAAAGCCACAATGGAACATCAAAGGAGACTTAACCCTAACATGAAAGAAGTAATATAAAAAGAAATTTTAAAACTATTAGATGTAGGTGTAATCTACCATGTTTCTGATAGTAAATGGGTAAGTCTGGCACATGTGGTACCTAAAAAGGGTTGGATAACTATAATATAGAATGAGAATAATAATCTAATCCCCATTAAGATAGTCACTGGTTAGTAAATGTGCATTGATTATGGGAAATTAAATAGTGCCACCCGGAAAGACCATTTTCCTCTTTTTTTCATTAACCAAATGCTTGAAAGGCTATCCAAGCATTCTTATTTCTATTACTTAGATGGGTATTCTAGATTTTTCCAAATTCCAATTCAGTTAGAATACTAAGAAAAGACAACCTTCACCAGTCTCTATGGCACTTTTGCCTATAGGAGAATGCCATTTGGTTTATGCAATGCCTCCTCTACTTTTCAAAGATGTATGATGGCTATATATATTTTTTTTATTTTATTGAAAATGTCAAAAAAGTATTTATGGTTGATTTCTTTGTCTATGGCATTACTTTTGATGAATGCCTAACTAACCTTTTTAAAGTATTACAAAGATGTGAGGAATTAAACCTAGTACTTCATTGGGAAAAATGCCACTTCATGGTTTGTAAAGGCATAGTACTTGGTCACTTAGTATCAAAAACAGGCATCAAGGTGGATAAAGCAAAAAATTGAAGTCATAGAGAAGATGCCACCACTAACATCAATTAAAGAAGTGTGAAGCCTTTTGGGACATGCAGGCTTCTATCACAGATTCATCAAATATTTTTTTCAAAATAGCTAAGCTTTTAACACACTTGCTAAATCAAGATGTGCCCTTTAATTTTGATGAAGATTGCCTAACCTCTTTTTGCAGGATAAAGGAAGCATGAATCATGGCCCCTATAATGCAACCTCTAAACTAAGAGCTTTAATTTGAGATTATGTGCAATGCAAGCGACTATGCAGTAGGAGTAGTGCTTGGAAAAAGAAAAGACAAAAAAGTGCTTACTATCTACTATGCCAGAGAGATGCTTGATGATGCATAAGTTAACTATGCAACTATAGAACAAGAGTTCCTGGCTTTCATTTTTGCAATTAAGAAATTTATATCCTACCTAGTTGAATCAAAAGTCATCGTATACACAGACGATGTAGCTTTTTGGTATCTCTTAAATAAGAAAGAAGTAAAGTCAAGGTTGATCCAATGGATACTTCTCCTACAGGAATTTGACCTAGAAATCAAAGACAAAAAGGGATCCAATAATGTAGTAGCTGACCATCTCTTAAGGCTAAGGCAAGAAGAAAGGGGAGGCCAAAATGAAGAAATACTAATAGATGATTCCTTCACAGATGAACATCTCCTATCTATAGCTCAACTTCCACGGTATGTAGACATTGTCAATTACCTTGTACGTGGGGTTCTACTACCAAACATGTCTTATCAACAGAAGAAAAAGTTCCTATTTGATGTGAGGGACAACACTTGGGAGGGGCCACTACTGTATAAGAGATGTAAGGATATACTCATGCGAAGATGTATTCCAGGAGAAGAAATTGAAAGTATACTTCAGCACTGCCACTCCTCACCTGATGGAGGGTACTTTAGTACTTCAAAGATAGTTGCAAAGATTATGCAGTTAGGTTTCTATTAGCCCATATTGTTCAAAGATGTAAGAAACTTTATGCTCAAATGCGATCAATGCCAAAATACCGAGAATATATCAAGGAAAAATGAGATGCCATTACATGGAATACTTGAAGTAGAACTTTTCAATGTATGGGGAATAAACTTTATAGGTCCATTTCCATCCTCATACGGAAACAAGTATATACTAATTGGTGTTAATTATGTATCCAAATGGGTGGAAGCAACAACATCACTAACTAACAATGCAAGAGTGGTCATCAAATTCCTCAAAAAGTACATCTTCACAAGGTGTGGTACTCTAAGGGCCATAATCAGTGATGGAGAAAGTCACTTTTTTAATAACCAATTTGAAACACTATTGAAGAAATACGAAGTGACACATAAAGTGGCAATACCCTACCACCCACAGACAAGTGGGCAAGTGGAAATTTCTAATAAGGAATTGAAGAGAATACTAGAGAAGATAGTGAATAGCTCAAGGAAAGACTAGTCCTTGAAGCTGGATAATGCAGTGTGGGCATATCACATGGCCTTCAGAACACCTATTGAAACTACCCCCTTTTGCTTGGTTTTTGGGGAATCATACCACCTCCTTGTTGAGCTCGAGCATAAGGCTTATTGGGTAATAAAACCCCTAAATTTCAACCTCAAAAGTGTTGGAGAAAAGAGGCTTCTACAACTAAGTGAGTTAGAAGAAATCAGACAAAGTGCTTATGAAAATGCAAGAATCTACAAAGAAAGGACCAAGAATTGGCACTATAAGCATATAATAAGAAGAGAATCCAAAGAAGGGAGCTAGTCTTGCATTCAACTCTAGGCTAAAGTTATTCCTTAGAAAATTGAGATCTAGGCGATCTGGACCCTTCAAAGTCTTGCAAGCATTCCCTCATGGCGCAGTAGAAGTATGAAGTGAATCATCAGGAGCATTCAAGGTCAATGGTCAACAAAAGCCATACATCTCTAGAGAACCTATTAAGAAAGAAGCAATATACTCCTTTGCTGATCCTCTTGCCCCATAACAAACAAGCAGTACAGTCAAGCTAAAGACTATAAATAAACGGCCCTTTGGAGGCAACCTAAGTTTTTTTTTCTTATTTCACAATTTTATTTTACTTTGCTGCTATACCATCTAAATTCTAATCTTAAACTATTTCAGGTCGAGAGTAGAAGCAAGAAGAAGGAGAGAGGATTGGACAATTAGGCAAAACTACACAAGGGTAGCAAACTTTGAACATGGACGCTTCCTTAACTTTACTTGATATATTTTTTGTGTTGTCCTGATGAATTCAAGTCCATTAACTGTGCATCACATGCAAAATAGTAAGTATTTTTCTCTAGGATGCACATCTGAATAGGAATAGAGTCAAAAAGGGGTACCATTATACATTTTAATTGCTAAAACAATGAGTTTTCTTGAGGAAGGTGATGAAGAATCAACTATTAAAAAGCAAAAGGGCTAAAAACAATAGGTTACATGGGGTACCCTGTGTAACTCTACATGGGCCATGTAGTAGGGGGAACTCAAAAGACAAGTGGCTCTAAAAAGTTACACAAGGTGCCACGTGCAAGATTCCATGGCCTGTGTAAATGAATCAAATTAGACAAAAACACAAGTGGCTATAAAAAGTTACACGGGTTGTGTAAGATTGCATGGCCTGTGTAACCGTAAATCAAAGAAATGAGGAAAGCTAATTTTGGGCAAAACATTACATGCAGTGACTCGTGCACCACTGTACTGCCCCATGTAATTTTATGCAGATCACAATTTTAAAGATGCCTTAAACAATCCCACCTCAACCCAAACGAATCCAACACCTATTTAAACACTAAGACACCTCCCTAGACTTCCCAAAAACTAATATCTTCTCTCTTAAAACTCTTAATTTCTCCTTCCCAATCTCAAATCTCTTCAAACCTTAACCTTAAAAATCAATTTTCTCTCACAAATGGCACCCACAAAGTGAGCAGCGGGCCATGCATCCTCATCTATGGCAAGGGAACCAACTCCCTCTCCCCCAAGAAGGCAAAGAACACACCAATCACAAAGGGAGGAAGCTGCTCCCTAAGCCCAACCTATTATTGCCCAACAAAGCCACTATAAGAATAAGATTTGAAATTGGCATGGCCATTCCATGATGCCACCCATAAAGCTTCATGTATCCATCTCTCTAAGAGAAAGGTAACCTCTATCAAGTATCTTGATAAAGAGTTGCTAGACCAATTAGGGATAAGGGCACAAGTAAATCAATTTTTGGAGAACATTAGGTGGGTTTGGTTTATCACACTTAAATTCCCAACTTATAGAGACCTTGCCCTGTAATTTCTGGGAAGTTTCAAGACCACCTTTAGCTCAAAAGTAGAGAAGGAGGGGGACAAATAGAATTCAGACTGATAAGGGCAGACAAGGCAATAAACATGGATGAGTTTAATACCATTTTTGGGTTTGATAGCGAGGGATTCCAAGAAATCCCCATAAACAGGATAGTTTATAATAGGATTACATTCTGGAGAACCATAGCCCCTAATGCCCTTGAGTACCAACCCAGCAGATCCAAATCGTTGGGCCTCACAAACCCAGTACTGAGATATCTCCATCGTTTGTCAGCCCACATCATTATGGAGAGAGGGGATAGTTTTGGTTCATGTTGAACAACAAAAGATGTAGCACAGGGTTCTTCCGATGCCAACACTTCAAATGCATCTTCTATCAAATAAAAGGATACATTGTCAATGGGGGCCTCATCACTGACATTGCCATCCATTATGGCTTTATACCCTCTCATGTGAGGTTGAGTCCCACTACAGGGACAACATGGATTGATGCAACCCTTAATACATCGATGGGATTATGCAGAAGGGTAGGAGATTGGTGCTTCTTAGTGGATGGGAATGGCGAAATTATACCAAGAGTAAGGCAACTACAATAAGGAGAGCCATCCCATCAACCTGAACAACCACAGCAAGGAGAAACATCCCAACAACTTGGAAAGCAATAGTAGGAGGAAGCAAATCCTATTCTACAAGCCTCACCAGCTCATGTTCTACTAGTCACACCAACACTTACAGACCCTATCCTGGCCCATCTACAACGAATGGAAATAAAGTTTGCACAAAGGTTTAGGAACCTTGAGGACAGCCTCCAAGAAGTGCACAACAAATTGGACATGCTTCTGGAGCCAAGACAGTGGACCATCCTTCCCCTCCGAAGACTTTAGATCTAGGCTTTAGCTTTTTGAACTTTTTACTTAATGTGAAGGCTTATAGGAATGTAAAGCCTACCATTAATAGCAAAGCCTAAATTCTATTTTGTCCATAGGCGTGCCAAAAATTGTTTGGAATAGTGGAATGTAGAATGTTGATGTGAAAATTTGTAATTTGGTCCCACTGAGTATGCCAAAAATTATTTCCATGGAAAACAACTTGGTTGGCTAACAGCTTAGGAAATTCAGGTGTGCAATATTCTAAGTGTATTAGCTGTGTGCTTTCTGATTTCTATCAAATGGTTAGAGGAGCTTGACTAGATTGAATGCAACTTCATCAAAATCTCACTTAGATCAAACAGTAAAATAAATGGAAATTATATTGATTGCTAGAAAGTTGAGAACAAAGTTTGAAAAATTAAAATACATATAAAATAAAGATAGATAGATTGTTTGAGTAAGTTATTATTGTTGTTGTTGTTATTGTTGTTAAATTAGTTAGGGGTTTGAACGTTGCACAGCAGAATATATTTATAGCAGCACTTGACCGATCCTTTGAAAGTTCTAGAATCAACACCTCCTCGCGTCACACGTCCAAGCAGTTACCGTAAGTCCCTTGCTTCTGTTCTTTAACTACTGATAACTTGCCCCATGATCTGATAACTTCTTGTGATTAATTAACTTCTTATAACTTCAAAACTGAACATCATCTAACTATTAAAAATAATTAATAAGTATTTACTTCAGGTCTCATAATTAAATTAATGCAACTAAATTAATTAAATTAATTTTATGAAAGTTAATTTAATTAATTATAAGTATAAAAAATAATTAATAAACTGGTTTAATTATTTTTGATGGAAACAATCTTTAAGTGAGATTCTTAATTCTCTTAATAAGGATGCTGTTCATGTTTCCCTTGCTTCAGTTATTTATTTATTTTCTCTTCAGGCCTTTGAATGTTTGTCCAGATTTCGCTTTCACAGTTCAAATCAACCGAAGAAATACTTCTTCTGCGTTTAGTAAATTACCATAATACTTCTTTCGCACTCTTGATCGACTTCTCTTGCCATTGAATCTAAACACTAATAGGGATGTGTGCATCTTATTACTACGCGTTTGGCTTCAAAGCTATTTTTTAATTTAAAATATTTGTCATTTCAGACTTTGTAGTCCAATAAAATAAGTTAAACAATAAAAAAAAAAAAGATTTTTTTTTCTTTAACCTTAGACACTACCTATGTTTCGTTTTTTTTTTTTTTTTTTTTTTCAATTTCATAGATGATAGACTCTGTTAATGACCATTTTGCAGTTTAAAAATTCCTTTTACTTATTGTTTTGATTAGCTATCAATTTTTTGAAATTAAATCACGCATTTTTATTGAGTTAATATTTTTTTATTTGGATTAAAACTTCAATCTTATAAAAAAATGCACAAATTAGTTAAATATTTATTCATGCTCATTACTATTTCAAAAATAATATTTGATTAATCATAAATATTTAATAATATTTAGTTAATTTAAAATATTTAAAACCACCATTTGAAAAAAATAGTATTTGGATTCAACAGGGTTAATCTATTAAATAAATATCAGAACTTTTATTTTTAATAAATTAAAATTTGATACCATGAGTATTTTAAAATTATTTATTTCGAATGTATTAAATTAATGTGATAAAATGAACTTTTAAAATTACTCAAATATTGAAACTCACTCTGAAAAATTAGAAAATTGTCTAAAAATACTATTCACCGTTATTATAGAACAAATTTTAATTAATCTTAAAGATTATTTAAAAAAATAACATTTAAAAACTGAAAAAAAAGTGTAGAAAGGAGAGAGAAACTAAAAAAATAATAAAAAATGTAGTGCATAAGATAAAGTATATTTTTATTTGATTGGAATAAAACATTTGAAATGTCAAATAATTAAAAATAAGAAAAAGAAGCTTTGGATTGAAGCCAAACATATAGTGTTTAAATGCAATGACAAGCGAAGCCAAACGTGCAAACGTTCTTCGCGCGTTTGAACCCAAATTATTGAAATATCCTCACAAGACCTGGTATAGAAAAAACAAAGTTTATTTAATGGTTAATGTAGTGATGCAATATAGCTGACATATTCTGATTTGTCTACATGTTGGGTGCGGAATGCAAAAGGCAAAATTTGGACTAGAAGGAAAAATGCAGGGCAACTGGAAGAGTCTATTTTGCACATCCTTCAATTGGTGAGCAATTTTATATGTGAATGTTGCTTGTGAAAGGAAGCACTTCATTTCAATGTGTTAGAATAATAAATGGAGTAACATATCCTACATTTAAAGCTTCATGCTATGCTTTAGGATTATTGGATGACGATAAAGAGTGGAGTGATTGCCTTACTGAAGCTACATTATGGGCAAGAGGAAATGAATTGATGCATCTTTTTGTTACAATACTTATTTATTGTCAAGTTGCTGATGCATACCAACTTTTGGAAATCTAATTATGGTATCTTATCAGAAGATATAAGTTCATTGCAAAGGAAAAGATTCAGTTTCAAGCATTTACAGTTGACTGAAGAACAAATTGAAGCTTACACATTATTTGAAATTGAAAACATCTTATTAAAAATGGATAAAAGTTTGACGGATGTAGATGGAATGCCTCTTCCTAATTCTTCTTTGATAAAAGATTCAAGAAATCGCTTGCTGAATGAAGAGCTTGAATATGATCATGATCAATTAAAGATACAACATGAAGAATCCTTCCAAGCTCTAAATATTTGTCAAAAAGTTATGAAGCAATAATGCATTCAGTCGAAAATGAAGAAGGATAATTATTTTTTTATTAATGGGCATGGTGGCACTAGTAAGACATTCTTATGAAAGACCATAATAGCAAAACTTGAATTAGAGTAAAAAATAGTGTTGGTCGCTGCTACTTTAGGTATAGCAACTTTGTTATTACCTAAAGATAGAACAACTCATTCACGATTTCACATCCCTTTGGATATCACAACAGAGTCCTCTTGTGAAATTCGATAAGGCACACAGTTAACTGAACTTCTTTACAAGACTTCATTAATCATTTGGGATGAAGCGCCCATGGCAAATAAATTCTGTTTCAACCTTTGGATAAGATCTTGAGAGATATTCTCCAATCAAGATATGAAAATAGTTATGAAAAACCTTTTGAAGGTCTTGTAATAGTTTGTGGTGGCGACTTCCATTAAATACTACTAGTTGTGCCCAAAGGCAGATGAGCTAACATTATCAAAGATTCAATTAACTCTTCTTAGTTATGGCCATTTTTCAAAATCTAAGAGCTTAAGCAAAATATGAGCCTTCATAATGAAATAGTTAGTGATTCTGAGGCTACTGGATTTGTAACACTCTCACTTTAGCTAGTCCGTGCATTCGACTGTTTCGGTGATTAATGTCGGTCCGGACAGCCAGAATGTCTGGAACTATATCTAGACTAGAGTAAGGAGTCATAAATAACTCAAATAATGGTAACAAAAAATTAAGAAAAAATTTTAGAAATAAAATACAACCAAGTTAAATGAGCCGGTGCCCTAGCGATGGGTAACCCAGTGGGAAGTTGCGGTCCTCGTAGCTAGGAGCTCTAAACCTAGGAGAAAATTTATGAAATAATTTTTGGGACTCCAAAGAAAAGTCATTGAGGTTTCGATGGAATTAGAATGCCAAGAAAATGCTTAGAAAAATTTTTAGATCGGTACAGACGATTTTGGCTCAATAAGCCAAATAGAGGGCATTTTGGTCATTTCGTCTTCAGAGATGATTTTTTGCCAACTTGTCCAGTTAAATAAATAACTTATATGATATAAAATATGAATAAATATTGCTAAAAATTTAAATGAAAATGAGTAGAAAAGAAAAGAAAAAAAAATGGGAAGAAAATTTAAATTTTGACATCATGCTTATGCAATTAAAATATTTCCTGTAACAGCCCTATTTGCATAGCCTGGTATATTTCACTGTTCCGATGATCGATGTCGGTCCGGATAATTAAGAGAATTAGAACTACACCTAAGACAACTAGATAAGCCCTGAACACCAATAATTAGTAATTGTCAATTAGTTAAGTATAAATAAGAAAAACAGAACACAAGAAGTTAAATGAGCCGAGAGTCACAGCGATGGGTGACCTTCTTGGAAAGGACTGCGAGATCGATTTAAACTCAAATTTTGAACCGTAAAATGTGACGCCGCGGTCCTTAGGACTATTGTGAACACAGTGAAAAAGAGAAAATCATAAAAAAGAATTGTTAAGCCGGTCAAATAATTAGGTCAGGGATCCGGAAGAAATATTGAATTATTTGCAAACCGGGTCGAACCGACGAGGCGCAATTTGGTCAATTGACACCTAGAGCTGACTCCTAACCTAACTATCAAATAAAATCGGAGAAAAGAAAATTTCGTAATCGAAAATTAAATTAAAGAAGTATAGGAAAAATAAAAGAATAAGAAAAGAAAAGGAAATTCGATAAATGACATCACATAGATGACATCATGCATGACTTCATAATTCATTTTAATTTAATTATAAATTGACTAAGTCAAATTATGGATAAATATACACAAATGAAAAAAAAAAGAAAGAAAATCATTTTAGTCTTCTTCTTCCATTCTTGCCGTCTCTCTCTCAAAAATTCTCCATGAAAGCTTATTATTAAGCTTTCTAAACACCAAATTTCACTATAAATCCTTTAATTTTCTTGAAGAAAAATTACAAGCAAACCTTGGAAAGAAGATTAAAGGAGAAAGAAAGAAGAAAAAGTTGAAGGAATTGAAGATTGAAAAGCTATACCAAGGTTAGTAAGCTAAACTTTATATTTCTAGTTTAATTATTGTGTTTATAGTTGAATAAACTTAGAAATTATGAAAGATAGAAAAGAAAACAATTGTTGGAGGACTATATGTGAATTTCAGCCAGCCTATATAGGAGAATGATTTGCATGAATGAGTTGAGAAAGTATGTTTATATATTTTGATTTAGTAAAATGTAACAAAATTAGTGAGTTAGGGTTTTAGACCTAGGGTTTGGAAGACAAAACTTTGAGAATTAGTCAAATGGTGTGTTTGACCTAGTTTGAGCTGAAAAATAGTCATGTATGACCAATTGTGGTATGTTGGAAGTGTTGGAATCAAATGGAGATTCGGATTGGATATGGTCATCATGCAGGCAACATGACCAAGGTCCCTTTCAAGGACCAAAACTAAAAATTTACCAACCCAATTGGTGTGAGGCCAATTGGGAATGAAACTAGACACAAAATGACACATTTTTCATTTAGGAATCATGCCCAGAAAGTGACCATAGCATAGTGAACAAATTAGCCAAATCCGGAATTGAGTGTTCTAACTTGTACAAAAATGACCAAAGCCATAACTTGGGCTAGGCAGGTCCAAATGACCTGAAATTTTACCAGTGGAAAGCTGAGATATAGACCTACAACTTTCATGGAGAACATAAACCCAAATTATGCCCTTAACCAAGCCATTTAGCCACCTAAAATTAGTGACCTAAAACTGCCAGAACTAGTTTTGGTGCCCAGAAAATCTGGGTTAGGCCAATCCGGCCAGCCATGTTTAAATGGCTATAACTTGAGCTACAAAACTCCAAATGGAGTGATTCAAAAAGGAAAATAAAGTTAAGACAATAAGGAACAATTTCTATGAAGAAAACTTAGCCAAATTCGAACAGCAACATGACCAATGGAATAGTACAAAATAGGTCACCAAAACTAAAAATTTGAAAGTTTGCCTAAAAGACTTAAGTTTTGAGAAAATGACCAAAACCAATAAGTTTGATAACCAAAATGTGGTATGTGGGTATAATTGGATTTCCCATACCTATTAAGCATAAGAAAGTCAATATTTTGACTTGAATAGTACCATGAATAGTAACCCCAACATGAAAATTTTCAAGAATGTAAGTTTAAGCATATTGGGATTAATTATTGGAATTATTGTGAAGCAAAGATACTGAGACACTATAACTTTCGTGTTTTAGCTGAAAAAGACCCTGAAGGTCTAAGGGACCGAGTCAAGGCCTAGAGGCAACTCACGTTAGGTTTATGCACAATAAACCCTATTTAAGCATTTTCTCATTGAAAATTTGATTTAGTATGCACTATGAAATTTCTATGTTAATTATGAGTTTAAGAACTTTTGTGTTGCCACTTTGTGAATGAAAATGTGACTTTGGAAATTGATTTGATTTTGCATGCAATATTTGAATAAATTGTTTTAAATTGATTTCTGATTCACATTTAGCATGACAGTGCCTTATTATTCCTCCTCCATTTATGGGGTTGAGATCGATTATTTTCCTCCCTCTCTGGTTTACTAGTTGAGGTTGTAGATCGGATGAGTACTCATTAGCTAGCTAGCCACCTCCCTCATTGATTTCGATTAGTGGGGTTGTAGATTGCTTTGTCGTGGTGTACAACGCGGCATTGATCGGAAATTTTGTATCATGGCTTAAGTTGTGTATGAATTGGCAACACTATGTTTATTAAATTGTTTGACCAAAATTGTGCTATAATGAGTTTTGATAATTGTGAAATATTTAAATTGTGATTTGTCAATGAATGTTTTATGTATTGCATTTCAAATTTTTATTGTGCACCACTGAGTATTTTTATACTCAGCGATAGCTTATTTTGTTGTCGCAGATAAGGGCAAGGAAAAAGCAGCAGGGTGAGCTGCTGAATTGGTAAGGACTTCGCTAATATTTTTGTACGGGTATTTATTTATACCCTTGTAGTTATTTGATGTAAATATTATAATGTCTTATGTATTAATGAAAAGTTGAGCAATTATACAGTAAATTGTAATAATATTATTTTGGATTTTCTTTTTATAAATTAAGATCTATATTTGTAAATTAAGTACTATATGCAATGTGAATGAATTTGTGAAGTATTTTGAGATGATAAATTTTTTGTTGAGTTGTGGAATTGAATTAAATTGTGTTGACTTGAGTTGATTTGGGTTGGGAGTTGTGAAAATAATTATTGGAAGTGTTTTTACAGGTTTTTGAAGAACTATTTTCTCAAAATACAGACGGCACTCTGCCAAAATTTTTCTAAAATTTGCGAAAAAATAAAAATGGACAAAAATTTTTACTAGTTTTGAAACTTCAATTAAATGTTTTTCATTCCTACCAAAATGTCACCACTTCTAAAAGTAAGAAAATGGTTTTAAAATCCCTTGTAGGGTACTTAATGAGTTATCGGTAGGTGAAGTTCGGTAGTTCATCAGGTATTCTACGGGATCATGTTATGCCTTACAGAGGGGTAAGGTGTTACATGTTTTAGTGGTATCAGAGCATGGTTTTGCAATGAATTTTGACTATGTATGTGAATATTTCTTTGATAAGCACAACTGCTCAAGTGTCTTTAATTGATACATATGACATATTTACATCATGAATATGCACTAATGGAGGTCAACCTTCTTGTGTTTGATCTCAGGAAGTAGAAATTTTTGAGAAATGGAATGGAAGAGGGAGATCATTCCGTGGAGCAATCTATTGAGGCTGAGGTTCAAGGGGAAGCCCCAGCACTCCAGAACGTGAGTGGGTCAGCCACTCCAGCTCCTACTTCAGCACCGCAGTTTCCTGCCCAGTTTGCACAGCAGATGGCTGCGTTTTTCCAATAAATGGCGGGAAATGTGCCACCTCAAGCTCAGATGTAAGCACCTGCAGCACAACCACAGCCCTCGGCTCGGCAATATGAAAAATTAATGAAATTTGAGGCCACCGAGTTTATGGGTATTGTGGATCCACTGGAGGCAGAACAGTGGTTAGAGAGAATGGAACGGGTTTTCAGAAAGTTGCAGTGTGTAGAAGAGCTAATGTTTGAGTACTCTGTTTCAAGGGGATGCATATGAATAGTGGAAGACCATCCCCCACAGCCTAGTTGAGCCACCTGTGCTGACATGGATAGACTTCCTGAGGGAATTCAGGCAGAAGTGGGTCCCTGATGCTTATGTGGATATGAAGTTGCAAGAATTCTTGAGCTTGAAGTAAGGAGACAGAATAATAGCAGAGTATGAGCGCGACTTTTCAAGGCTAAGTCACTATGCTGGAAGCTTAGTCTCCACCCCCAGAGACAGATGTAAGAGATTTGAGGCTGGGTTGAGACCTAGCTTAAGATGCAAGTTGTGGGATTCAGACACCAGAATTTTTCTAAGCTGATTTCACAAGCCTTGGAACTGGAAAAGATAGAATTAGAAAGGGTAGTGAAGAAGGGCACTCAAGAGAAAGAAAAGACTAAAAAGGCTACGGGTCAGCCTACTAAGAGTGGCTCTGGGAAGAGGAAACAGTTTAGGGGATCCAGCTCTCGCAGATCTGGCAGAGGCAGATACTCAAAGACCACCCCGGTCTGGTCAATAGACCCAGCAGGCATCTCGAGGAGCTTTATCAGTCCGGCAGTGTGAGACTTGTGGTAGAACACACGGTGGGATGTGTTTCAAGGCCACAGGTGCATGTTTTAACTGTGGAGGGAGCGGACATTTTGCTAAGAATTGTACTAGTCCACGCTGATCTGGACCTTCTGCTACATCTGAGGGATTAACCCAAGTATCTACACCTAGACGGTCACAGCCAACTGGTCGAGGTAGAGGCAGAGGTAGGGGTCTTGGTAGCACTCATGGAAGTCAGAGTACTGTTAACCAGCCAGAACCAAGTGGTGTACTAGCTAGAGTCTATACCATGAAACAGAGAGAGGAGGATGAAACATCAGATGTAGTAGCTGGTATTTTCTCTATCCTTGACCAAAATGCACATGTGTTGTTTGATCCTGGTTCCACACATTCATATATCAGTGCTAGTGTAATGTGTTCTACTGCTATCCAGTGTGTACAAATGGACTATGATGTGCTAGTAACTAGTCCATTAGATCAAGAGGTTAGGGTCAATAGAATCTATAGAGATTGTCCTTTGGTGATCCAAGGACATGTTTTTCTGTCAGATTTGATTGAAATGCCCTTCAGAGATTATGATATTATCTTGGGCATGGATTGGTTAGCCAGGCATCATGCAATGATTGACTGTAGACTGAAGACAGTCACTTTTGGTCTCCCTCAGTATGGTGATGTAGTAATACGTGGGGAGAGGCAGTTATTGCCGTCAAACATCATTTCAGCTGCACTGGCAAGAAAAATGATTATGAAGGGGTGTGAGGCGTACTTGGCACATGTGATAGACACCCAAATGGGTAGTCCAGCATTGAGGGACATCCTCACAGTATGTGACTTTCCGAATGTGTTCCCTGATGAATTGCCAGGATTACCTCCAGAAAGAGAGGTGCAGTTTGAGATTGATGTTATGCCTGGTGTGGACCCAATCTCTATAACACCATATAGAATGGCACCAGCAGAACTAAAAGAATTGAAAGTGCAGTTGCAAGAGCTGCTTGACAAGGGCTTCATCCGCCCTAGTGTGTCACCTTGGGGAGCGCCAGTGTTGTTTGTAAAGAAAAAGGATGGCACTCTCCGATTATGCATTGACTATTGACAGTTGAATAAGGTGACAATAAAGAACAGATACCCATTGCCCCGCATTGATGACTTGTTTGATCAGTTGAGGGGTGCAGCTGTATTCTCCAAAATAGACCTGAGATCAGGTTATTATCAGCTGAAAGTACAAGAGCAGAGTATTCCTAAAACTACCTTCAGAACCCGCTATGGCCATTACGAGTTCCTGGTCATGCCATTCGGGTTAACTAATGCTCTGGCTATTTTTATGGATCTGATGAACACTATCTTCAGACCATACCTCGATCAGTTTGTAGTTGTATTCATAGATGATATATTGGTCTATTCAAGGAGTGCAGAAGAGCATGATAGACATCTGCAGATTGTACTGCAAACTTTGAGGGAGAAACAACTATACGCCAAATTGTCGAAGTGTGAATTTTGGCTGAAGGAGATATCCTTTTTGGGGCACATAGTATCAGCAGAATGTATTAAGGTAGATCCTAGCAAGATAGAAGCTGTCCTTAATTGGAGACCACCCAGGAATATCACTGAGATTCGAAGTTTTCTGGGTTTAGCTGGATACTACTGCCGATTTGTGAAGGGATTCTCCATGTTGGCATCTCCATTGACTAAGTTACTTCGAAAAGATGTGAAATTTCAGTGGACGGACAAATGCCAGCAGAGTTTTGATGAATTGAAGAAATGTTTGACTGAGGCTTCAGTCCTGACTTTACCTACACCGAGTAAAGAATATACAGTTTATGGTGACGCTTCTCACAATGGGTTAGGTTGTGTATTGATGCAAGATCGAAATGTCATTGCCTATGCATCACGCCAGCTGAAACCGCATGAGAGGAATTATCCAACACATGACTTAGAGCTTACAGCTATTGTATTTGCTCTTAAGATCTGGAGACACTATTTGTATGGGGAGAAGTGCTACATTTATACAAATCATAATAGTTTGAAGTATCTGGGCACTCAGAAGGAGTTGAATTTGAGACAGAGGAGATGGTTAGAGTTGATAAAAGACTATGATTGTCTGATAGACTATCAGCCAGGGAAAGCTAATGTTATGGCTGATGCCTTAAGTCCCAAGACTATGGCAAGTCTACGGGTTACTTCTTTGTCTATGGTACATGAGTTGAGATCATTACATGCCAGCTTAGAGATTAATGATGAGGGGCAGATAGCAGTTGCATGGCATGTACAGCCAGTGTTGATTAATCAGATCATAATGGCTACTCAGAATGATGAAACGTATCAGAAGCTGTTGAAAGAAGTCAGACAGGGCAAGAAACCAGAATTCTCAATAAGAGATGACGGTCTACTGCTACACCAGGGCAGAATGTATGTTCCTAATAATGTTGATTTTAGGAAGATCATTTTGAAGGAAGCATATGAGTCTCCTTTTGCTATGCATCTTGGTGGTACAAAAATGTATAGAGGGTTAAAGGAGTATTACTGGTGGATGGATATGAAAAGAGATGTGGAAAAATTTGTTTCTAAATGCCTAACTTGCCAGCAAGTAAAGGCAGAGCACCAAGTACCCACTAGATTGTTACATCCACTACTAGTACTAGAATGGAAATGGGAATGAATAACGATGGATTTTATGATGGGACTTCCGAGGATACAGAAGAGCCATGATGCAGTGTGGGTCATAGTTGATAGATTAACCAAGTCTGCTCACTTTCTGCCTATCCGGATGGACTACAGTTTAGAAAGATTGGCCAAGTTGTACATTGATGAGATAGTAAGACTGCATGGAGTGCCAGTATCCATCGTATCTGACAGAGATCCTAGGTTCACTTATAGATTCTAGGGTAGTCTTCAAAGAGCCCTAGGAACTAGATTGAACTTCAGTATGGTATTTCACCCACAGACAGATGGCCAGTCTAAGAGGGTAATTCAGATCTTGCAGGACATGCTACGGGCTTGTGTGATTGAGTTTGAGGGCAGTTGGGACACACACTTACATTTGATTGAGTTTGCTTACAACAACAACTACCAATCAAGCATTGGGATGCCTTCATATGAAGCTTTGTATGGCCAAAAGTGCAGAACTCCCCTGTGTTGGGATGAAGTAGGTGAAAGGAAGATGATTGGGCCTAAGATCATTCAGCAGACCGAGGAGAAGATCAGGGTGATTAGAGATCGACTTAAGACTGCATCAGACTGTCAGAAGTCCTATATTGATTTAAAAGGTTTCCCTTTGAAAGAGAATTATGAGGTTCGGCAGGAAGGGGAAACTGAGTCCTCATTTCATTAGGCCATATGAGGTTTTGGAAAGAGTGGGTCCTTTGGCATATCGTTTGGCACTACCTCCAGAGTTAGAGAAGATATATAATGTCTTCCATGTGTTTATGTTGAGGAGGTATCGATCAGACCCATCTCATGTACTACTAGTAGAAGAAATTGAAGTGAATCCATACCTCACATATGAAGAAGAACCCATAGAGATTCTGGCTTATGAGGTGAAGCAGCTATGGAACAAGCAGATACCATTAGTGAAAGTGTTGTGGAACCATCATTCGGGCCAATAAGCTACTTGGGAACGAGAGGAGGAGACGAGGAGACAGAACCCACAGCTATTCAGAAATTGATACCAGGTAAAATTTCGAGACAAAATTTATTTAAGGGGGGGGGGGGAGAGAATTGTAACACCCCTATTTGCATAGCCTGGTATATTTCACTGTTCCGGTGACCGGTGTCGGTCCGGATAATTAAGGAAATTAGAACCACATCTAAGACAACTAGATAAGTCCTAAACACTAATAATTAGTAATTGTAAATTAGTTAAGTATAAATAAGAAAAATAGAACACTAGAAGTTAAATGAGCTGAGAGTCACAGTGATGGGTGACCTTCTCGAGAAGGACTACGAGGTCAATTTAAACTCAAATTTCGATCCGTAAAATGTGACGCCGCAGTCCTTAGGACTATTGCGAACACAGTGGAAAAGAGAAAATCACAAAAAAGAATTGTTAAGCCGATCAAATAATTAGGTTAGGAATTCAAAAGAAATATTGAATTATTTACAAACCGGGTCGAACCGGCGAGGGGCAATTTGGTCAATGGACCCCTAGAGCTGACTCCTGACCTAACTGTCAAATAAAATCAGAGAAAAGAAAATTTCAAAATCGAGAATTAAATTAAAGAAGTATAGGAAAAATAAAAAAATAAGAAAAGAAAAGGAAATTAGATTAATGACATCACATAGATGACATCATGCATGACTTCATAATTCATTTTAATTTAATTACTTAAATTGACTAAGTCAAATTATGGATAAATATACACAAATGAAAAAAAAAAAGAAAGAAAATCATTTTAGTCTTCTTCTTCCATTCTTGCCGCCTCTCTCTTTCTCTTGTCTCTCTCTCAAAATTCCTCCATGAAAGCTTATTCTTAAGCTTTCTAAACACCAAATTTCACTATAAATTCTTTAATTTTCTAGAAGAAAAATTATAAGCAAACCTTAGAAAGAAGATTAAAGGAGAAAGAAAGCAGAAAAAGTTGAAGGAATTGAAGATTGAAAAGCTATACCAAGGTTAGTAAGCTAAACTTTATATTTCTAGTTTAATTATTGTGTTTATAGTTGAATAAACTTAGAAATTATGAAAGATAGAAAAGAAAACAATTGTTGGAGGACTATATGTGAATTTCAGCCAGCCTATATAGGAGAATGATTTGCATGAGTTTGATTGAATTAAACATGTTAGAAAGCTTGAATGAGTTGAGAAAGTATGTTTATATGTTTTGATTTAGTAAAATGTAACAAAATTAGCGAGTTAGGGTTTTAGACCTAGGGTTTGGGAGACAAAACTTTGAGAATTGGTCAAATGGTGTGTTTGACCTAGTTTGAGCTGAAAAATGGTCATGTATGACCAATTGTGGTATGTTGGAAGTGTTGGAATCAAATGGAGATTCGGATTGGATATGGTCATTATGCAAGCAGCATGACCAAGGTCCCTTTCAGGGACCAAAACTGAAAATTTACCAACCAAATTGGTGTGAGGCCAATTGGGAATGAAACTAGACACAAAATGACACATTTTTCATTTAGGAATCATGCCCAAAAAGTTACCATAGCATAGTAAATAAATTGGCCAAATCCGGAATTGAGTGTTCTGACCTGTACAAAAATGACCAAATGAACAGTGTTTGTTCATTTGGCCATAACTTGGGCTAGGCAGGTCCCAATGACCTGAAATTTTATCAGCAGAAAGCTGAGATATAGACCTACAACTTTTATGAGGAACACAAACTCAAATTATTCCCTTAACCAAGTCATTTAGCCACCTAAAATTAGTGACCTAAAACTGCCAGAATCAGTTTTGGTGCCCAGAAAATCTGGGTTAGGCCAATCCGGCCAGCCATGTTCAAATAGCTATAACTTGAGCTACAAAACTCCAAATGGAGTGATTTAAAAAGGGAAGTAAAGTTAAGACAATAAGGAACAATTTCTATGAAGAAAACTTAGCTAAATTCTAACAGCAACATGACCAATGGAACAGTGCAAAATAGGTCACTAAAACTGAAAATTTGAAAGTTTGCCTAAAAGACTTAAGTTTTAAGAAAATGACCAAAACCAATAAGTTTGGTAACCAAAATGTGATATGTGGGTATAATTGGATTTCCCATACCTATTAAGCATAAGAAAGTCAATATTTTGACTTGAATAGTACCATGAATAGTAACCCCAACATGAAAATTTTCAAGAATGTAAGTTTAAGCATATTGGGATTAATTATTGAAATTATTGTGAGGCAAAGATACTGAGACACTATAAATTTCGTGTTTCAGCTGAAAAAGACTCGGAAGGTCTACGGGACTGAGTCAAGGCCTACAGGCGAGTCACGTCAGGTTTGTGCACAATAAACCCTATTTAAGCATTTTCTCATTGAAATTTTGATTTTGTATGTACTATGAAATTTCGGTGTTAATTATGAGTTTAAAAACTTTTGTGTTGCTACTTTGTGAATGAAAATGTGACTTTGGAAATTGATTTGATTTTGCATGCAATATTTGAATAAATTGTTTTAAATTGATTTCTGATTCACACTTAGCATGACAGTGCCTTATTATTCCTCCTCCATTTATGGGGTTGAGATCGATTATTTTCCTCCCTCTCTGGTTTACCAGTTGAGGTTGTAGATCGGATGAGTACTCATTAGCTAGCTAGCCACCTCCCTCATTGATTTCGATTAGTGGTGTTGTAGATTGCTTTGTCATGGTGTACAATGCGGCGTTGATCGAAAATTTTGTATCATGGCTTAAGTTGTGTATGAATTGGCAACACTATATTTATTAAATTGTTTGACCAAAATTGTGCTACAATGAGTTTTAATAATTGTGAAATATTTAAATTGTGATTTGTCAATGAATGTTTTATGCATTGCATTTCAAATTTTTATTGTGCAACATTGAGTATTTTTATACTCAGCGATAGCTTATTTTTCTGTCGCAGATAAGGGCAAGGAAAAAGCAGCAGGGTGAGCTGCTGAATTGGCAAGGACTTCGCTAATAATTTTGTACGGGTATTTATTTATACCCTTGTAGTTATTTGATGTAAATATTGTAATGCCTTATGTATTAATGAAAAGTTAAGCAGTTGTACAGTAAATTATAATAATGTTATTTTGGATTTTCTTTTTATAAATTAAGATCTGTATTTGCAAATTAAGTACTATATGCAATGTGAATGAATTTGTGAAGTATTTTGAGATGAAAAATTTTTGGTTGAGTTGTGAAATTGAATTAAATTGTGTTGACTTGAGTTGATTTGGGTTGGGAGTTGTGAAAATAATTATTGGAAGTGTTTTTACAGGTTTTTGAAGAACTGTTTTCTTAAAATACAGATGGTACTTTGCCGAAATTTTTCTAAAATTTAAGGAAAAATAAAAATGAACAAAAATCTTTACTAGTTTTGAAACTTTAATTAAATGTTTTTCATTCCTACCAAAATGCTCACCACTTTCAAAAATAAGAAAATGGTTTTAAAATCCCTTGTAGGTTACTTAATGAGTTATCGGTAGGTGAAGTTTAGTAGTTCATTAGGTATTCTACGGGATCATTGATACATGCATTTTGCATAGTCATTTAGGTTTAATTTCATGGCCATTTTATTTGATTGTTAGTCACTTTTAGCTAATTTCATTAGTTATTTAGATAGTTTTTCATGATTGCCAATTTTTGGATTAATTTGTAATTTTACTTTATTTTGTAGGAAAAATGGTGTTTTTGAGGGACTAAAAAAGAAAATTTGCCATTGAGGAGTGATTTCTAGAGCCAAAGATGTCAAAAACAAGTTTCAAAGTTGAAGTATGCATTGGCTAAATTGCGCATAACTTGTTGCATAAGTTGTGCAGTTCTGCACAGGGAAAAGAAACAATTTTCCAAACCTGTCGAAATCTGCATAAGTTATTGCATAACTTATGCAGATTCATGCCTTGCTTATGCAACCTCACGGAAAACTGCATAACTTATGCAGTCTTGCACCCTGCTCATGCAGCTTCGCACAGAGAGCCCAGGAACTAGCCGAAAACTGCATAAGGGACTGCATAACTTATGCAGTCCACTTATGCAGTCCCATAAAGTCTTCATAATGAGCTAGTAAAAGATTCCCTCATAAAAACACACCTCAAACACACTATTTTAGGGCTACTTGTCAGAAAAAAGGATATAAATAGGCCCTTATCTCATTTTAGAAGGGGGGAGGAGACAAAAAAGGGAGCAGCAGCAGGGGAAGAGTCAGAAATTAGAGGCCAAAACGTCACCTCTCCATTTCTAGACCAGATTTGGAGTTTTCTTCTTTTCTTGCATATTTCCTACCTTTCTTGTATTGGGTTTCTTTAGTTTTAATTTATTTTCATGATTTATTTCCTCTTTTACTTAGAATTTCTTGTGTTAAACATGGATTGTGAGTAGTTTTCTTTGATTCTGGAGTAAGGGATGTAATATTTTAGTTATTTTTGTGGATTTGAACTGGGTTAGTCCCAATTTAATGAAATTTATGAGGTTTAATCCATTTCTTGTGTGCTTATTCACATGCTTAATGAAGGGCCCTATTAAGTTATGTTCTTAATCCTTGGTTAAAGCACCGAAAGGAGAAAACCAAGTGATAGTTAATCAAGAAATTAGACTTAATTAACTTAGATCTAGAAATAGACTAAGGGTTAAGAGGGTTTTAATAGATTGATTAAAGAACCTAATGGGTCTTGGTTAATTTTAACTTCACGAAAGTAGGATTAAGTTAATTAAGGCACTCTTTGTCTCACTCGAAAGAGTTTTCAAAGGATTTTAGAATTAATCTCCTTTAAACCCATAAATTTCATGGATTGGGCTAGCTAGGAAAAATCCCAAAATGACTTAAATATGAACCCTTAACTCCAGAATCGTCTTTTATCAATTATTGCTTGGAATTTTACTTTTGATTGTTTAGTTTAATCTCATTTTATTAATTTTCATTATTAATATTATCAATTTCTTTATTTTGTGAATTATTAAATTAGTCATTGTTTGAATTTAGTTTTGCATTTTCATACCTTATGCTTCAAATTCCTAAATTCTTTTATTAATTTGATTAAAATACAATTTTAATATATTTTATTTTACATCAAAAATTCAATTGAAAACACAACTCTCCATGGGAACGATATCTTTTTCTATACTACTTGAACGACCCATGCACTTGCAGTTGGGACACATCAAGTTTTTGGCGCCGTTGCCGGAGAGTTGTTTGTTTAAGATTGAATTCTTGATTATTTTAGTTGTTTATAGTTTTATCTTTGTTATCTTTTCATTTTGTGTTTGTTTGTTCTTTTTAGGTACTCTTAATCTTTTATGAGAAGAGCTAGAAGCACAAGTGACACATCCTTATTATTTAATCCTAAAATTGAGAAATTTTGTAGAGCCAACAAGAAAGAAACCAGAAAAAGGAAAGAAGCCTTGAGAGAAACTGAAATTGAAGTAGACATGGCTGATGAAAGAATTAGAATTAGTGGTGGTAATGCTGGAAATGATTGAAACAATGAACATATAGCCCAAGGTGAAGAGGTTGTAAATGCTAATGTGCCTAGGGGAAGTATGATGGATCATGCTTTTCCTCGTTTTGATGACTTGAGAGAAAGTATAGCAAGACCAAGAATTGATGCAAATAGCTACAAGATGGATTTTGGGGTTCTTCAAATGATTCAAAATTCCCAATTCGGGGGACATCCTTCTGAAAATCCACACACACATCTAAAGAAGTTTGCTATGATTTGTGATATGCAAAAACAACCTGGAGTATCTGATGATGCAGCAAGATTGAAGCTATTCCCATTCTCTTTGAAGGATAGAGCATTAGACTAGCTTGATTCTTTACCTCATAACTCTATTACAAATTGGGAGCAACTCACCAATGCATTTCTTGCCCAATACTTTTCACCTGGAAAAACTCAAGAGTTAAGGAATCAAATGATTGCTTTTAGACCAAGAGAAGATGAGACTCTTTATGAGTCATGGATGAGATGGAAGGAGTTGGAGAGACAATGTCCACATCATGCCATTCCTAAATGGATGATAAACCAGAATTTTTACACAAATGTCACTCCTGCTATCAGAGGAATCATTGATGCTCAAACTGGAGGGGAATTCATCATTAAGCATGAAGATGAAGCTTATGAGTTGTTAGAGAAAATAGCAAAGAACAGTCATCTATGGAGTAGTCCAAGAGGGTCCAAGAGGGTCAACTCTAACTCAAAAAAGGCAAGTTGCTGGAATGTATGAGCTTGATCCATTCAACATGATCAATGCCAAATTTGATGCACTCACTAATGTCCTTGCTAAGAAAATGGAGGATTTAAGTATGCTAGTCAGTTCATCATCATGCTCTGGAAGTTCTCAATAAGTTGCTTATACAGAAGGAACAATGAGCTATGGAGTAGATTATCCTGCATATGCTTGGAGGAATCATCCCAATTTTTCATGGGGGAATCAGCAAAATCAAACTTTAACTCAGAACTTTCCACCACAACAACAAGAGCATCAATACCAATAACTTAGGCAACCACCACCTAGTTTTCAGCAAAAGAATGCAAATCCTGCACCTCTACCAAAATAGCAAGAACAAAGTTCTACCACAAAGGCTTTATTACAACAAATTCTTGCTTATCAAACTAAGCATGATGAAGAGATGAGAGAGATGAAAGCAAGGCTGGAACAAATGCAAACACACAATAGGATGCTGGAAAATCAAATTGCACAACAAGCATGCTCATCAAGTACCAAATCTATGGGGAAACTTCCTAGTCAAACAGAAAATCCAAGGGAGCAATGTCATGCCTTCACACTGAGGAGTAGTAAAATAGTGCATACTGAGAAGAGTGAAAAAGTTGAGAAGAGAGAAAATGAGAAAGATGTTGAGAGAGATGAAAAACAAAAGAGTGAAAAAGGGAGTGCAAGAAAAGGTAAAGAGGAGGTTGGAGAGAAAGAAGAGAAATATATACCCCCAGAGCCTTACAAGCCATAGCTTCCCTTTTCACAGAGATTTCAAAAAGCTAAGCTTGATAAGCAATTTGGGAAGTTCTTAGAGGTTTTGAAGAAGCTATATATAAATGTGCCTTTTATCGATGCTCTTTCCCAAATGCCTTCTTATGCTAAGTTTCTAAAAGAAATTCTCTCAAATAAGAGGAGACTTGAAGATTATGAGACTGTAGCCTTAACTGAGGAATGCAGTGCTATCCTCCAAAGGAAACTTCCTCCAAAGCTCAAGGATCCAGGGAGTTTTTCAATTCCATGCCACATTGGGGAATCATGTTTTATAAAAGCTTTATGTGATTTAAGGGCTAGTGTAAGCCTTATGCCCCTCTCCATCTATGATAAGCTCAACATGGGAGATCTTAAGCCAACCCACATTTCTCTTCAGTTGGCAGACAGATCAATTAAGTATCTAAAAGGGATCTTGGAAAATATACCACTGAAGGTTGGAAAATTTTACATCCCGGTTGACTTTGTCATTTTGGACATGAAAGAGGATTCTCATATGCCAATCATTTTGGGGAGGCCTTTCCTAGCTACAGCTGGTGCTTTGATTGACGTGAAAGGTGAAAAGCTTACTCTTAGAGTTAGAGAGGATCAGTTAGTCTTCAATATTGGCAATGATAAGAAGAAGCAACATGAAGATGTAGACTCTTGTTTGAGAATTGATATAGTTGATGAGTTAGCAAAAGAGCACTTTAGAAAGAGCTATCCAAAGGCTTCTCTTGAAAGTTGTCTTGTCCATGAAGGGACTATCAATGATGAAAATCCAAAAGAGGCTGTATTTGCACAATATTTGAAGAGTAATCCACCTTGTCATATGGCACCAATCTTTCAACTTGAGCAAGTGGAGAAAAGTGAGGTCAAGCAACCATCTCTCAAAGAAAAAGATGCACCAAAGGTCGTCAAGAAAGAAATGGTTGGATTTTTAGACAAAGCAACAAGGATCTTCTAATGTGATGGAAAGAAAATGAAGTATAGATTCATTGAAGCACCTATTGGAAATAGAGGCAATAAATTCCAATTCTAGCCACCATGAAGCATGACAAGGGTCAAGCTAAGGACCATAAATTAGCGCTCTTGGGAGACACCCCAAGTTTCTTTATTCTGTTTTTATTAAGTTTATTCTATTTGCATTATTTTTATTTTATTTTAAATATCCCTCAAATTCAATTTTGACATTGTTGAATTTTTCCTTTTGTAGATGCATTTTAAAGGACTAGAGGCTATTGCACTGTTGGGAAGTTATTCTTACTTTATGTTTTAATTGTTTACTTCCCCAAAACTGATTTGTTTTAGTTGCCTTTATTGCAGATTCTTTTGGCTTGTGCAAAGAAGTTTTTGTGAGTTAATTCTACAGCATATGCTGTCAACTATTTCTTATTGGCTGAGGTTGGGTGTATTATCTTCATATATCTATGTCTTTAATGTTGGTATTATGGTGAGTGGTTCATTTTTGTGGTTGTGAGCTCAATTGGGCTGTGTTATTCAATTTTATGGTGCTGGATGGGAAAAACTGAGCATGCATGATTTGTTTTCGTGGATAAATGCAACTTTCTGATTGTAGTGCAGTGGTATTGGTTCTTGCTAAGCTTAAAATGTAATTAATGTCAAGCTGCAGGTTTTGAGTTGAAATGATATTGGTCACAAGTTTTTGTGTAGAAATTTTTGCTATCATGAAGTTGAATGTGCAACTAATTTGGATTTGCATATGTTGATGAATTTTTATGTTAACTTTTAATGATTCATGCAATTTTTTTGGCTAAAAATTCTCATTTTTAATGAAGTTTAAACATTAAAAGTCATTTTCCCCCGCAATTTCCAAATTTGCAAAGTGATTTTATCAACTTTTGTTTCTGCTGAATTATGCATAGGCAAACTGCACAACTTGTGCAGTTTTTATACTTCATTTTTGTCCTGTTTCTCATTTCTGTCGAAACCTGCACAACTTAGTGCATAACTTATGCAATTTCGCATTACTTAACTTCCTGTTATTTCATTTTTGCCGAAACTTATATAAGGACCTGCATAACTTGTGCACCATCACCTCCATCCCAGCCACCACCTCAATAGCAGCACCCCCATCCAGTTCAGCAGCAGACCCTTTAGACAAGGGCAAAGCCATAAAAATAGATTGATTCTTGATCTATTCTTGTTTAGCTTCTAGTAGTTTCCCTTTATATACAGTGTTTACATTTTTATAGTTGTTGGAACAAATTTAACTTGCTTTGATTTAGTTTGCTGAACAAATTGAATGGATGGTAACTTTGGCTTTTCACTGTTGCTTTACGATTGTGAGCTCCAATTTTGCATACTAGTGTACATTCCTTCTTGACCCACAATTCTTTTCATTTTTTCTATTATATAATTCTGCTGCAGCTTTTAGTCCACTGCACAACTTGTGCAGTCCCTTATGCAACTCATGCCATACTGCACAGCTTATGCACTCTCCTTATGCACCTGTTCTGTACAACATTTATTCTGCATAACTTGTGCAGCTTTCTTATGCATCACCATCACTCTTGATTCACATTTTAGATGCTAAAACACTGCTCTATACCATGTAACTCTTTCTTTTTGCTCTTAAATTTAACTATTCCTGGTTATTCATTTTTAACTTGAATTTCACTATGCACTACCTTAGACATTGAGGACAATGTCCAATTTTGAGTTTGGGGGTATGCAATAATGTTTTAATTTTGATTTTTACAAAAAGTTTTCACATTTTAATATAGGAAATAGTATAAAAAAAAAACATTTCATTCCATTTCATTAGCATACACATACATTGTAATTAGATTGCATATATTATATTGTACATATATACATACATTACACATTATCTAGGAATTATACCATATAGATATTACAAATAGATTTATTTTATTTAGTTAATGCTTTGCTCATTTTTAGGAATCATGCATCATGAAATAAAATCTTTTGCCAAATCCCTTGAGTATTGAAAAGTTGCCTATGAGAGTGATTTGACTTACCTTTAGTTGGGTTTGTGGATTGAAAGTTTTCTAAGAGGTGCAAAGTTTTGAAGTGTTTATCCCTTGCCTATATCTTCTTAGCCAAAAAGCCACCCAACTAGTCCTTTAGAGATTGGAGTGTTTAGAGGGAGTTATTGGATATAAGGTAGTCAAATGATGTCTCACCAATCCTAGAACAAATTTTCTAAACCTTTCAAGGCGAAATATCAGCTTATACTTGAAAAGAGAGATTATTAGGCATTCTTTGATTTAAACCTTCTCATTTTAAACCTTTGGCCTTTTTCCTAATTAAAATTAACCCTTGCAAACCCCTTTGAGCCTTTTTATTCCGTTTTTTTTTTCTTGAAACCCTTATTGCTACCTAGCCAATGAACCAAACACTCCAACCCTTTTCACGAGGATAATTGAATATTAGGTACACTTTATACTCTGATATTAAAAAAAAAAAGAAAAAAGAAAAATATATATATATATATTAATGAAAGGGAGAAGAAATGCTTGTCATCTTGTAAAAGTGCTAGTATATGTGCTTTTCACTATTGTCATTCAAATTAAAAGAAATCCACCCAAAGTAATTAAAGGAAATGAGTTTGGGGGTGGCATTTTTAGGGACAATCATCAAGAGAAAATACAAGATACAAGTTTAAAGTATCAAAGTGTCCCTCCATTTTTATGTATTTTGTAAAACATGCTAGCACTTGATAATTCTTATTATGTATTTCTCTCCTCCATATATATATATATATATATTTATTTATTTATTTATTTATTTATTTATTTATATTTATATTTATATATAAAAAAAAGAGAAAGAAAAAGAAAAAATAATAATAATAAAATAGAAGTGTACCTTATGTTTTCAAGATTAAAAATATTCTCATGCTTTTAATCCTTTTTACCCTTTTTCTTCTTAGCCTCATTTTGAACCCCATAGCCCCATTACATTCCTAAAAAGACCTTTGATCTCTTGATAGTACTTGCTACATTAGTGGAGATAGGAGTAGAGAATTTGCCTATGGGATTGGAAATTTATTCATTCACTCATTAAATTTCATCATTCTATATAGAGACACTTTGGCTATTGATTGTTCTAGAATTCTTTTTGAGCATGACTCTCTCTTTTGATTGGTTGGTTTGGGAATTTTGGATGATAATTGACTTGATAGCTAAGCGGTGAAAGCTTGGATAAGCATTAGATTCTTTGCATCTTGAAAGATGGGTATATGGATTGTTGGTATGGCTAAAGGTATGTTAAGTTACTTTAATAAGTGATTTTCATAGCTCTTTGGACAAGGCACCCCAAAAAAATTACATTATATTTTAAAGTTTGCTTGAGGACAAGCAAAGACTTGAGTTTGGGGGTATTTGATACATGCATTTTGCATAGTCATTTAGATTTAATTTCATGGCCATTTTATTTGATTGTTAGTCACTTTTAGCTAATTTCATTAGTTATTTAGATAGTTTTTCATGATTGCCAATTTTTGGATTAATTTGTAATTTTACTTTGTTTTGTAGGAAAAATGGTGTTTTTGAGGGACTAAAAAAGAAATTTTGCCATTGAGGAGTGATTTCTACAGCCAAAGATGTCAAAAACAAGTTTCAAAGTTGAAGTATGCATTGGCCAAATTGCGCATAACTTGCCGCATAACTTGCCGCATAAGTTGTGCAGTTCTGCATAGGGAGAAGAAACAATTTTCCAAACCTGCCGAAATCTGCATAAGTTACTGCATAACTTATGCAGATTCATGCCTTGCTTATGCAACCTCATGGAAAACTGCATAACTTATGCAGTCTTGCACCCTGCTCATGCAGCTTCGCACAGAGAGCCCAGGAATTAGCCAAAAACTGCATAAGGGACTGCATAACTTATGCACCCACTTATCTGATCCCATAAAGTCTTCATAATGAGTCGTGTAAGATTCTCTCATAAAAACACACCTCAAACACACCATTTTAGGGCTACTTGTCAGAAAAAAAGATATAAATAGGCCCTTATCTCATTTTAGAAGGGGGGAGGAAACAAAAAAGGGAGCAGCAGCAGGGAAGAGTCAGAAATTAGAGAGCAAAACGTCACCTCTCCATTTCTA